>NC_012875.2:22445868-22493147 GCF_000003195.3 Sorghum bicolor
CAGTGGAGCCTCGGTTCGGTCTGTTTAGAGATAGTGCTAGTCTTGATGCAAGATAGGTGCATGATTTGCATGAAACATACCATATGCTTCGAAATCAATTTGGATGCACCCGATGGAACTCCTTGATGACGTGTGTCATTTGGAATCTCGCTTCGGTCCATAAGGAGACATTGTTAGTTTCGGTGCAAGATAGGTGCATAGTTTGCACCTAATGCACCATAGTCTAAGAAACCATTTTGGATGCATTTGTTGGTACTCCTAGGTGAAGGGGCTCAAGTGGATGCTAGGTTTGGTCTGTTTGGAGATAGTGCTAATCTTGATGCAAGATAGATGCATGGTTTGCATGGAACATACAATATGCTTAGAAATCAATTAGGACGCACCTGATATAACTCCTTGATGATTTGTGTCATATGGAATCTTGCTTTGGTTCGTTTAGAGACAGTGTTAGTTTTGGTAGAAGATATGTGCACGGTTTACACCTAATGCACCATAGGCTAAGAAACCATTTTAGACGCACCCGATGGTACTCGTAGTTGAAGAGGCTCAAGTGGAGGCTCGATTTGGTATGTTCGGATATAGTGCTAATCTTGATGCAAGATAGTTGCACAGTTTGCATGCAACGTACCATATGTTAAGGAATCAAATTGGATGCACCCAATGGAACCCAATGAAAGATGACGTGTGCCATATGGAATCTCGCTTCGGTCCGTTTGGAGACAATGTTAGTTTCAGTGCAAGCTAGGTGCATAGTTTGTGCGTAATGCACCATAGTCTAAGCAACCATTTTTGACACACATGTTTGTACTCCTAGATGAAGAGGCTCAAGTGGAAGCTCGGTTCGGTTTGTTTGGAGATAGTGCTAATCTTGGTGCAAGATAGGGGCACGATTTGCATGGAACATACCATATCCTTGGAAATCAATTTGGATGCACCCGATGGAACTCCTTGATGACGTGTGTCATATGGAATCTCACTTTGGTCTGTTTAGAAATAGTGTTAGTTTCGGTGCAAGATATGTGCATGGTTTGCGCCTAATGCACCATAGTGTAAGAAACCATTTTGGAAGCACCTGTTGGTACTTCAGTGAAGAGGCTCAAGTGGAAGCTCGATTTGATATGTTTGGAGATAGTGCTAATCTTGATGCAAGATAGGTGCATGATTTGCAAAGAACATACCATATGCATAAAAATCAATTTGGACGCACCCAATGGAACTCCTAAATGACGTGTGCCATATGGAATCTTGCTTCGGTTCGTTTGTAGACAATGTAAGTTTTAGTGCAAGATAGGTGCACAGTTTGCGCCTAATGCACCATAGTCTAAGAAACCATTTTGGATGCACAATTTGGTACTCTTAGGTGAAGAGGCTCAACTAGAAGCTTGGTTCGGTCAGTTTGGAGATAGTGCTAATCCTTATGCAAGGTAGGTGCATGGTTTGCATGGAACATACCATATGCTTGGAAATCAATTTGGATGCACCCGATGGAACTCTTTGACGATGTGTGTCATATGGAACCTCGCTTCAGTCCATTTGGAGACATTGTTAGTTTCTGTGCAAGATAGGTGCACAGTTTGCACCTAATGCACCATAGTCTAAGAAACCATTTTGGACGCACTTGTTGGTACTCCTAGGTGAAGGGGCTCAAGTTGATGCTCGGTTCGGTCTGTTTAGAGATAGTGCTAATCTTGATGCAAGATAGGTGCACGGTTTGCATCGAACATACCATATGCTTGGAAATCAATTTGGATGCACCCGATGGAACTCCTTGATGACGTCTGTCATATGGAATCTCACTTTGGTGTGCTTAGAGATAATAGTATTAGTTTCAGTGCAAGATATGTGCACGGTTTGCGCCTAATGCACCAAAGTCTAAGAAACCATTTTGGAAGCACCTGTTGGTACTCCTAGGTGAAGAGGCTCAAGTGGAGCCTCGGTTCGGTCTGTTTAGAGATAGTGCTAGTCTTGATGCAAGATAGGTGCATGATTTGCATGAAACATACCATATGCTTGGAAATCAATTTGGATGCACCCGATGGAACTCCTTGATGACGTGTGTCATTTGGAATCTCGCTTCGGTCCATAAGGAGACATTGTTAGTTTCGGTGCAAGATAGGTGCATAGTTTGCACCTAATGCACCATAGTCTAAGAAACCATTTTGGATGCATTTGTTGGTACTCCTAGGTGAAGGGGCTCAAGTGGATGCTAGGTTTGGTCTGTTTGGAGATAGTGCTAATCTTGATGCAAGATAGATGCATGGTTTGCATGGAACATACAATATGCTTAGAAATCAATTAGGACGCACCTGATATAACTCCTTGATGATTTGTGTCATATGGAATCTTGCTTTGGTTCGTTTAGAGACAGTGTTAGTTTTGGTAGAAGATATGTGCACGGTTTACACCTAATGCACCATAGGCTAAGAAACCATTTTAGACGCACCCGATGGTACTCGTAGTTGAAGAGGCTCAAGTGGAGGCTCGATTTGGTATGTTCGGATATAGTGCTAATCTTGATGCAAGATAGTTGCACAGTTTGCATGCAACGTACCATATGTTAAGGAATCAAATTGGATGCACCCAATGGAACCCAATGAAAGATGACGTGTGCCATATGGAATCTCGCTTCGGTCCGTTTGGAGACAATGTTAGTTTCAGTGCAAGCTAGGTGCATAGTTTGTGCGTAATGCACCATAGTCTAAGCAACCATTTTTGACACACATGTTTGTACTCCTAGATGAAGAGGCTCAAGTGGAAGCTCGGTTCGGTTTGTTTGGAGATAGTGCTAATCTTGGTGCAAGATAGGGGCACGGTTTGCATGGAACATACCATATCCTTGGAAATCAATTTGGATGCACCCGATGGAACTCCTTGATGACGTCTGTCATATAGAATCTCACTTTGGTCTGTTTAGAAATAGTTTTAGTTTCGGTGCAAGATATGTGCATAGTTTGCGCCTAATGCACCATAGTCCAAGAAACCATTTTGGAAGCACCTGTTGGTACTTCGGTGAAGAGGCTCAAGTGGAAGCTCGATTTGATATGTTTAGAGATAGTGCTAATCCTAATGCAAGATAGGTGCATGATATGCAAGGAACATACCATATGCTTAGAAATCAATTTAGACGCACCCAATGGAACTCCTAAATGACGTGTGCCATATGGAATCTTGCTTCGGTCCGTTTGTAGACATTGTAAGTTTTAGTGCAAGATAGGTGCACAGTTTGCGCCTAATGCACCATAGTCTAAGAAACCATATTGGATGCACTATTTGGTACTCTTGGGTGAAGAGGCTCAAGTGGAAGCTTGGTTCGGTTAGTTTGGAGATAGTGCTAATCCTTATGCAAGGTAGGTGCATGGTTTGCATGGAACATACCATATGCTTGGAAATCAATTTGGATGCACCCGATGGAACTCCTTGACGACGTGTGTCATATGGAATCTCGATTCGGTCCATTTGGAGAAATTGTTAGTTTCGGTGCAAGATAGGTGCACAGTTTGCACCTAATGCACCATAGTCTAAGAAACCATTTTGGACGCACTTGTTGGTACTCCTAGGTGAAGGGGCTCAAGTGGATGCTCGGTTCGGTTTGTTTGGAGATAGTGCTAATCTTGATGCAAGATAGGTGCACGGTTTGCATGGAACATACCATATGCTTGGAAATCAATTTGGATGCACCCGATGGAACTCCTTGATGACGTCTGTCATATGGAATCTCACTTTGGTGTGCTTAGAGATAGTATTAGTTTCAGTGCAAGATATGTGCACGGTTTGCGCCCAATGCACCACAGTCTAAGAAACAATTTTGGAAGCACCTGTTGGTACTCCTAGGTGAAGAGGCTCAAGTGGAGGCTCGGTTCGGTCTGTTTAGAGATAGTGCTAGTCTTGATGCAAGATAGGTGCATGAATTGCATGGAACATACCATATGCTTGGAAATAAATTTGGATGCACCCGATAGAACTCCTAGATGACGTGTGTCATTTGGAATCTCGGTTCGGTCCCTTTGGAGACATTGTTAGTTTCGGTGCAAGATAGGTGCACAGTTTGCACCTAATGCACCATAGTATAAGGAACCATTTTGGACGCATTTGTTGGTACTCCTAGGTGAAGGGGCTCAAGTGGATGCTAGGTTTGGTCTGTTTGGAGATAGTGGTAATCTTGATGCAAGATAGATGCATGGTTTGCATGCAACGTACCATATGTTAAGAAATCAAATTAGACGCACCCAATGGAACCCAATGCAAGATGACGTGTGTCATATGGAATCTCGCTTCGGTCCGTTTGGAGACAATGTTAGTTTCAGTGCAAGATAGGTGCATAGTTTGTGCGTAATGCACCATAGTCTACGAAATCATTTTTGACACACTTGTTTGTACTCCTAGATGAAGAGGCTCAAGTGGAAGCTCGGTTCGGACTGTTTGGAGATAGTGCTAATCTTGATGCAAGATAGGTGCACGGTTTGCATGGAACATACCATATCCTGGGAAATCAATTTGGATGCACCCGATGGAACTCCTTGATGACGTGTGTCATATGGAATCTCACTTTGGTCTGTTTAGAAATAGTGTTAGTTTTGGTGCAAGATATGTGCATGGTTTGCGCCTAATGCACCATAGTCTAAGAAACCATTTTGGAAGCACCTGTTGGTACTTCGGTGAAGAGGCTCAAGTGGAAGCTCGATTGGATATGTTTGGAGATAGTGCTAATCATGATGCAAGATAGGTCCATGATTTGCAAGGAACATACCATATGCTTAGAAATCAATTTGGACGCACCAAATGGAACTCCTGAATGACGTGTGCCATATGGAATCTTGCTTCGGTCCATTTGTAGACATTGTAAGTTTTAGTGCAAGATAGGTGCACAGTTTGCGCCTAATGCACTATAGTCTAAGAAACCATTTTGGATGCACTATTTGGTACTCTTGGGTGAAGAGGCTCAAGTGGAAGCTTGGTTCGGTCAGTTTGGAGATAGTGCTAATCCTTATGCAAGGTAGGTGCATGGTTTGGATCGAACATACCATATGCTTGGAGATCAATTTGGATGCACCCGATGGAACTCCTTGACGACGTGTGTCATATGGAATCTCGTTTTGATCCATTTGGAGAAATTGTTAGTTTCATTGCAAGATAGGTGCACAGTTTGCACCTAATGCACCATAGTCTAAGAAACCATTTTGGACGCACTTGTTGGTACTCCTAGGTGAAGGGGCTCAAGTGGATGCTCGGTTCGGTCTATTTGGAGATAGTGCTAATCTTGATGCAAGATAGGTGCGATGTTTGCATGGAACATACCATATGCTTGGAAATCAATTTGGATGCACCCGATGGAACTCCTTGATGACGTCTGTCATATGGAATCTCACTTTGGTGTGCTTAGAGATAGTATTAGTTTCAGTGCAAGATATGTGCACGGTTTGCGCCTAATGCACCAAAGTCTAAGAAACCATTTTGGAAGCACCTATTGGTACTCTTAGGTGAAGAGGCTCAAGTGGAGGCTCGGTTCGGTATGTTTAGAGATAGTGCTAGTCTTGATGCAAGATAGGTGCATGATTTGCATGGAACATACCATATGCTTGGAAATCAATTTGGATGCACCCGATGGAACTCCTTGATGACGTGTGTCATTTGCAATCTCGCTTCGGTCCATTTGGAGACATTGTTAGTTTCAGTGCAAGATAGGTGCACAGTTTGCACCTAATGCACCATAGTCTAAGAAACCATTTTGGACGCATTTGTTGGTATTCCTAGGTGAAGAGGCTCAAGTGGATGCTAGGTTTGGTCTGTTTGGAGATAGTGCTAATCTTGATGCAAGATAGATGCATGGTTTGCATGGAACATACGATATGCTTAGAAATCAATTAGGTCGCACCTGATATAACTCCTTGATGATTTGTGTCATATGGAATCTTGCTTTGGTTTGTTTAGAGACAAAGTTAGTTTTGGTAGAAGATATGTGCACGGTTTACGCCTAATGCACCATAGGCTAAGAAACCATTTTAGACGCACCCGATGGTACTCAATGCAAGATGACGTGTGTCATATGGATTCTCGCTTCGGTCTGTTTGGAGACAATGTTAGTTTCAGTGCAAGATAGGTGCATAGTTTGTGTGTAATGCACCATAGTCTAAGAAACCATTTTTGACACACTTGTTTGTACTCCTAGATGAAGAGGCTCAAGTGGAAGCTCGGTTTGGTCTGTTTGGAGATAGTGCTAATCTTGATGCAAGATAGATGCACGGTTTGCATGGAACATAGCATATCCTTGGAAATCAATTTGGATGCACCCGATGGAACTCCTTGATGACGTGTGTCATATGGAATCTCACTTTAGTCTGTTTAGAAATACTGTTAGTTTCGGTGCAAGATATGTGCATGGTTTGCGCCTAATGCACCATAGTCTAAGAAACCATTTTGGAAGCACCTGTTGGTACTTCGGTGAAGAGGCTCAGGTGGAAGCTCGATTGGATATGTTTGGAGATAGTGCTAATCCTGATGCAAGATAGGTGCATGATTTGCAAGGAACATACCATATGCTTAGAAATCAATTTGGACGCACCAAATGGAACTCCTGAATGACGTGTGCCATATGGAATCTTGCTTCGGTCTGTTTGTAGACATTGTAAGTTTTAGTGCAAGATAGGTGCACAGTTTGCGCCTAATGCACTATAGTCTAAGAAACCATTTTGGATGCACTATTTGGTACTCTTGGGTGAAGAGGCTCAAGTGGAAGCTTGGTTCGGTCAGTTTGGAGATAGTGCTAATCCTTATGCAAGGTAGGTGCATGGTTTGGATCGAACATACCATATGCTTGGAGATCAATTTGGATGCACCCGATGGAACTCCTTGACGACGTGTGTCATATGGAATCTCGTTTTGATCCATTTGGAGAAATTGTTAGTTTCATTGCAAGATAGGTGCACAGTTTGCACCTAATGCACCATAGTCTAAGAAACCATTTTGGACGCACTTGTTGGTACTCCTAGGTGAAGGGGCTCAAGTGGATGCTCGGTTCGGTCTATTTGGAGATAGTGCTAATCTTGATGCAAGATAGGTGCGATGTTTGCATGGAACATACCATATGCTTGGAAATCAATTTGGATGCACCCGATGGAACTCCTTGATGACGTCTGTCATATGGAATCTCACTTTGGTGTGCTTAGAGATAGTATTAGTTTCAGTGCAAGATATGTGCACGGTTTGCGCCTAATGCACCAAAGTCTAAGAAACCATTTTGGAAGCACCTATTGGTACTCTTAGGTGAAGAGGCTCAAGTGGAGGCTCGGTTCGGTATGTTTAGAGATAGTGCTAGTCTTGATGCAAGATAGGTGCATGATTTGCATGGAACATACCATATGCTTGGAAATCAATTTGGATGCACCCGATGGAACTCCTTGATGACGTGTGTCATTTGCAATCTCGCTTCGGTCCATTTGGAGACATTGTTAGTTTCAGTGCAAGATAGGTGCACAGTTTGCACCTAATGCACCATAGTCTAAGAAACCATTTTGGACGCATTTGTTGGTATTCCTATGTGAAGAGGCTCAAGTGGATGCTAGGTTTGGTCTGTTTGGAGATAGTGCTAATCTTGATGCAAGATAGATGCATGGTTTGCATGGAACATACGATATGCTTAGAAATCAATTAGGTCGCACCTGATATAACTCCTTGATGATTTGTGTCATATGGAATCTTGCTTTGGTTTGTTTAGAGACAAAGTTAGTTTTGGTAGAAGATATATGCACGGTTTACGCCTAATGCACCATAGGCTAAGAAACCATTTTAGACGCACCCGATGGTACTCAATGCAAGATGACGTGTGTCATATGGAATCTCGCTTCGGTCTGTTTGGAGACAATGTTAGTTTCAGTGCAAGATAGGTGCATAGTTTGTGTGTAATGCACCATAGTCTAAGAAACCATTTTTGACACACTTGTTTGTACTCCTAGATGAAGAGGCTCAAGTGGAAGCTCGGTTCGGTCTGTTTGGAGATAGTGCTAATCTTGATGCAAGATAGATGCACGGTTTGCATGGAACATAGCATATCCTTGGAAATCAATTTGGATGCACCCGATGGAACTCCTTGATGACGTGTGTCATATGGAATCTCACTTTAGTCTGTTTAGAAATAGTGTTAGTTTCGGTGCAAGATATGTGCATGGTTTGCGCCTAATGCACCATAGTCTAAGAAACCATTTTGGAAGCACCTGTTGGTACTTCGGTGAAGAGGCTCAGGTGGAAGCTCAATTGGATATGTTTGGAGATAGTGCTAATCCTGATGCAAGATAGGTGCATGATTTGCATGGAACATACCATATGCTTAGAAATCAATTTGGATGCACCCAATGGAACTCCTAAATGACGTGTGCCATATGGAATCTTGCTTCGGTCTGTTTGTAGACATTGTAAGGTTTAGTGCAAGATAGGTGCACAGTGTCGAGGGTATCAGTAAGGGGTACCCTAACCAACGTACATAACGAGAGCACCAGTACATAAATCAAGGCCCCCGACTCGACACCCCCTGATCGCATGCACGATTGTCGAGACAAGACGATGCCCATAGCCTCGAACACGGAAAGAGCGTCGTGCGAATCAATAGGGGCTCGACCGAACAGCAGCCGTCGAATACGGAAACTGGCTCGTACGAATCAACAAGCCTCGAGCGCAAGGACGCCGCCCACCGCCTGACGCGGGTATGGGAACCAGGACATTTAATGCGCATGTCCTGTTCTCACCTAACCCGACAGTCATGGGAAGCGAGATAGGGAGCAAGCACCCATCCAATCACCCCTTTTGCAGCCTTGTCCACCGGATGAGTCAGAGCTTGGCAGGGCGCAGCGAGGCGGATGGGACGTCTCGTCACGACCCCCCTCGAGACGCCTAAAGTCAGCGCTCCAACCAGCAGGGCTTCACGCGGCGTCAGACCCTCGAGCAGGCACACTCCTTCCCTAAGAAGGGTCAGGCGGTGAAAGATAGCGCCCCAACCACTCTGACGCGACTGAAGCCACGACATACAGGCGTGCCCATGGTTGAGCCAATCCACGACGACATGCAGAAGCCGGATTTAGGGGCACGCATAATCATCATCCAAGTACTGGGTAACAAGACGACTCGAGGCCACGCCGGTACGGAAGTCTCGAGTAGGTCAGCGCGCCACACCCCTATCGACCCCTACTCTGTCACCTACGCATGTAACCTAGGTCTCCCCTTGGAACTATAAAGGGGAAGCTCAGGAAAGGATGAGGGACACAAGACATACGTAGAAGAGCAATCATACTTCATCTCCATGCATCCATACCATACCGACTTGTATTCACCCCTGTACAAGCACTTAGGTGCAAGATAATAGAAACACCTCTCCCCCCGCTGGACGTAGGGCCTTCTCTTGCCCGAACCAGGATAAATCTTTGTGTCTTTTCTTGCATCACCATCTGGAAAGGAGAGCACGCACAAGTTTTACTCGTTGGTGTGACCCCCCGGGGGAAAAATACTGACATTTTGCGCGCCAGGTAGGGGTCCTGCGTGTTTTTTGCAAATTTCCCATCTCTTTCCAGATGGCCACTCTTGTTTTGCCGATTCCGCGCTCCACGGTGATTTGGTTCGGTAGCCTCGAGTTCATGTCTACCGGTTTCGGCTACGACATGATCCTGCTCTCGGTCAAAGGACCGGAAGGAGCACGCATTGCGCCCGCACGACTGAGGGCTCCAAGACGGCCTCGCCACCATGCCTCCCCGCCCAAGAAGAGGCGTGGATAGCACCGCCACCACTCCTCTGCCTCCTCACGGTCACCGGCTCCTGCCAGGCGAGTGGTGACACAGGAGCCGACAACCCCACGCACCGAAGCCGTGGGTACGACGGCCCGACGTCACGAGGATCGCGCGACGACGATGGGTGACGACGCGCCTCGTGCGCCCTTGTCCCCCACAACGCTACTTCCACACGGGCTGTTCGCCCCAAGAAGAGCACTACCGTTCGGTCCGAACAATGTCGCGGCGTCGCTCGCCAGGACGATATGTCCGAACGCCCAGACGTACGTGGAGCGACCAATGGTCCTCCCACGCGACGCTAGAGCACAGCAGCAAGCACCCGAGCTGCCAGATTTCTCCTAGGTGTGAGGTCTCCGACGCCTAGGACCTGGGCGATACACGATCACCTCATTCAGGCAGCAGCTACTGGAGGAAAGACGAGGATGCTTCTACGCCACCGAGCTTGACCCCGACTCGGAATCCGACAGCTACGACCCTACTAGGGAATGCTTCAACATCGACGGGGAGGTAGAAACCACCGACGAAACACAAGACGCCGTCGCCGACGGACGAGCCCCTGTAGCAAGGGAGGACCCTAGGACGCCTGGGAACGACGGTTGGGTCGACCCCCCGCCGCAGGAAGACAAAGCCGCACAACTTGCACAGTTACGGGAGCTCAGAGCAAAGCTCGATGAAGATCGCGAGCGCCTTGTCCAGCTCGAGCTGGTCCTCGAGCAGGACCAACTACACCCGCATGGCGGAGGTGCCCGCAGACGGGCTCGAGAAGTACATCGACAGATCGTCGGGGACAGGGAACCAGAGCAACCCGTCAGCCGCTTCCCCAGAGCGGGGCAGAACGTCGTGGTGGCGACGATGCTGCTACGTAACATGCCCTAACCCTCGAACTCCCAAGCGTGGCGAATTCGAGATGAGGTGCAGACTCTGCTTCAAGTAGAGGCAGTTCAGCAGGCCGAGAGCTCAGCTTCTCGACGTCGAGGAGCAGCCACGGAGAGGCATGACGAGTCGGTCCAAAATGAAAAGGAGGTGTCGGTCCATCAGCAACCACCCCCTCGAGGAAAGAGGACAGCGCCTGTCCAAAACCACCCCGTCGATATTCAACGGCGACATGACACACGACACGACATCAACGAATATCGTCACCATCGACATGGGGATGCAGAGGAGCGCGGTTACAGCGCCCACCGCGGCGGGCGATACGACAGCGACGAGGACCGGATGGCCCCGGAACCGCCAGGCCCTCGCGTGTTTAGCAGAGGGATCTGCAGCACACTGCTGCCCCCAGACTAGCATTGCTAAATACAATGGTGAAACCAAGCTAGAACTGTGGCTGGCGGACTTCCGGCTAGCTTGTTAGTTGGGTGGCGCTCGAGGGGACGATCGAGCCATCATCCGACAGTTACCGCTTTTCCTCTCCGACACCGCCCGCAGATGGCTCGAGGAGCTCCCAGCCAACCAAATCCACAATTGGACCGATTTGGTCAGAGTATTCGAGGGAAACTTCAAAGGGACCTACATACGGCCTGGCAACTCGTGGGACCTCAGCAAGTGCAAGCAGAAATCAGGAGAAACTCTCCGAGAGTATGCCCGACGCTTTTCGAAGCAGCACACCGAGCTGCCACACATCCCAGACCACGACATCATCCTGGCCTTTGTCTTAGGCACCACTTGCCGAGATTTGGTGCAGGAATTGGGCCGGAATCGCCCTCAGACTGTCGACGAGATAATGGACGTGGTGGCAAACTATGCTGCAGGGGAGGAAGCGGTCGGCGGTTTCTTCAGCTGCGAAGGAGGCAAAGGCAATTCGCCAGCCGATGACAATGAGGGCCCCAGTCGAGGACCCAAGAAGAACAAAAAGAAGAAGAAAGCACGGCCGCTCCAACGGGAGGCCCTCGACGACGATCTCGTCGCTGCCGTGGAGCGTAAAAAACCCTGAGGACCCCCTGAGGGGGCTATCTTCAACAAGATGCTAAAGGAGCCCTGCCCTTACCATAAGGGAGGGGTGAACCACAAGCTTGAAGACTGCCGCATGCTAAAAAGACACTTCGACGGCCTGGGATTTAAGAAGGACGACCAGAAGAAAGAAAAGAGCAGCGACAAGGGGGACGACAAAGAAGACGAGGGTTTCCCAGCTGTCCATGACTGCTACATGATTTACGGCGGACCCTCAACGCAGCTAACTGCAAGGCAGCGCAAGAGGGAGCGCCGTGAGGTCTTTGCAGCATGGATGGCGGTGCCCCAGTACCTCAAATGGTCAAACACCCCCATCACCTTCAATCGAGACGACCATCTCGACAAGGTAGTCGCCCCTGGCGTCTACCCACTCGTCGTCGACCCTATCATCGTCAACACCAGACTCTCGAAGGTGCTGATGGATGGCGGCAGCAGCCTGAACATCATCTACCTCGAGACCCCCGACCTCCTCGGCATCGAAAGGACACAGCTCCAACCAAGCGCGGGCGGCTTCCATGGTGTCGTACCTGGAAAGAAGGCATTGCCAATAGGTCGAATCGACCTACCGGTCTGTTTTGGCACAGCGGCCAATTTCAGAAAGGAGGTCCTCACCTTTGAGGTGGTGGGATTTTGAGGCACATACCACGCCATCATCGGGCGCCCGGGCTACCGAAGTTCATGGCTATCCCCAACTACACCTACCTGAAGCTGAAGATGCCCGGGCCCAAGGGGGTCATCACCGTCAGCTCCTCCTACGAGCATGCATACGAGTGCGACGTCGAGTGCGTCGAGTATGGAGAAGCCGTCGAGAACTCCACCGACCTCGCTTCAAAGCTCGAGGCCCTTGCTGCAGAAGCCCCGGAACCCAAGCGTCGCGCGGGCAGCTTCGAGCCGGCAGAAGGCACGAAGAAGATCCCGCTCGACCCAAACAGCTCCGACGGCAAGGTGCTGACGATCAGCGCCGACCTCGACCCCAAATAGGAAGCCGTGCTCGTCGACTTTCTCCGTGCAAACGCGGACATGTTTGCATGGAGTCCCTCGGACATGCCAGGCATACCGAGGGAAGTCGCCGAGCACTCCTTGGAAATTTGAGCCGGCTCCAAGCCAGTGAAGCAGCGGCTGCGTCGCTTTGACGAGGAGAAACGCAAGATCATTGGCGAGGAGATCCACAAGCTTTTGGCGGCCGGATTCATCAAGGAGGTTCACCATCCCGACTGGTTAGCGAACCCTATACTAGTTAAGAAAAAGAATGGGAAGATGAGGATGTGTGTCGATTACACGAGTTTAAATAAAGCATGTCCAAAAGTTCCTTTCCCTTTGCCACGCATTGATCAAATTGTTGACTCTACCGCAGGATGTAAAACCATTTCTTTCCTTGATGCATACTCTGGTTACCATCAAATAAAAATGAAAGAGTCCGACCTGCTCGTGACATCTTTCATTACGCATTTTGGGATGTACTGTTATGTGACCATGCCGTTTGGGCTCCGAAACGCTGGAGCAACATACCAGCGATGCATGCTCCATGTGTTTGGCAAGCATATAGGGTCGACGGTCGAGGCATACGTCGATGACATTGTCGTCAAATCGAAGAAACGAGGCGACCTGATTCAGGACCTCGAGATCGCTTTCGGTTGTCTATGCGCCAACAAAATCAAGCTCAACCCCGAGAAGTGCGTCTTTGGCGTGCCTCGAGGCATGCTCTTGGGGTACATGGTCTCCCAACGTGGCATCGAGGCTAATCCCGAGAAAGTCTCGGCCATTGCGAGAATGGGGCCGATTCAAGACGTCAAGGGAGTACAAAAAGTCAAGGGGTGCCTGGCGGCACTAAGCCGCTTTATCTCAAGGCTAGGGGAAAAAGCGTTGCCACTGTATCGGCTGTTGAAAAAGGCTGAACGTTTCTCGTGGACCCCTAAAGCCGAGGAGGCCCTCGACAGCCTGAAGAAAACATTGACCTCCGCCCCGGTCCTAGTTCCACCTCAGCCCACAGAACCTCTGCTTCTGTACGTAGCTGCAATGACCCAGGTGGTCGGTGCGGCAGTGGTGGTCGAAAGACAGGAGGAAGGACATGCGCTGCCGGTCCAGAGGCCGGTCTACTTCATCAGCGAGGTACTATCAGAAACCAAGGTACGGTACCCACAGATCCAAAAACTAATCTACGCAGTGATCCTCGCTCGACGCAAGCTACAACACTACTTCCTTGGTCACCCAATCACGGTGGTCTCGTCCTTCCCCTTGGGAGAGATCATCCGAAGTCGGGAGGCCACAGGAAGAATCGTCAAATGGTCGGTCGAGCTCATGAGTGAGACCCTCACTTATGCGGCCTGCAAAGCCATCAAATCTCAAGCTCTGGCGGACTTTGTCACGGAGTGGACGGACTCCCAGCTCCCCCCGGCTCAAGTTCAAGCGGAGCTGTGGACGATGTACTTCGACGGACCTCTCATGAAGACGGGAGCTGGGGCAGGTCTGCTGCTCATCTCACCCCTCGGCGTCCATATGAGGTATGTCATCAGAATACATTTCGCCGCATCTAACAACATCGCGGAGTATGAGGCCCTTGTCAACGGGCTGAAGATCGCCATCAAGCTAGGAGTTCGGCGCCTCGACGTTCGAGGCGACTCTTAGCTTGTCATCGACCAAGTAATGAAGGCCTCGAGCTGCCACGATCCAAAATGGAGGTATACTGCAAGGAGGTACGTCGACTCGAGGATAAATTGCACGGCCTCGAGCTCGTCCACATCGCCCGACGCTACAACGAGGCGGCCGACGAACTCGCCAAAATCGCGTCAACTCAAGGCACGGTCCCGCCCGACGCATGCTCGAGAGATCTGTACGAGCCATCCGTCGACTTGAGCTCTGGGGCTGACATCGAAACCACCGCCCCCCATCCAGCCAACGCTATCGAAGCCCTGCTGGCGGCAGCAGAAGTAATGGAAGTGGAACAGCGTCCCGGTTGACCGTTCGACTGTAACACTCTGGTGTTAAGCAGACTAAAACCTGACATGTCATCATGAGCATTGCATCGTAAATTTGTTAAGCACACACTGATGCCCGAACTTAAAATAAGTTTAAATTTGGTTGGATGTGCTTAAGAATTTAAGTGTGTTTATTTTGTACTTGGATGCTTGTGTTAGTGTTTAAAACTCTAGTGTGAAAGGTTTCCGAGAGCTTAAGGGGGGAACCCTGTTTTTAAAACCCTGGATTTGTCCCCTTTTGTGCAATTCAAAAACAAAGCAAAATTTGAAGTTGAGTTCAAAAGGAAAGTTGTAGATCTTGTCAAGATGTACAACTTTGGTGTTTTGAGTTTTTAAAGTTTCAGTACAAAATTCAAAGTAATTTTGAAATTACAGATTTCCGGAAAGTGTCCCCTTTTCAAACTTATATCTCCAATTCAAAATCTGTTTGGAATTTTGAAAAATGGTCAACATGAAAGTTGTAGGGCTTGAAAAGTTGAACAACTTTCATGTTGGGAGTTTTTCAAGTTGTTTTGGAAAATCAAAAGTAATTTTGGAATTTCTAATCCTGCCCCAATTCAAAATTGAATTTTTCCCAATTTGAGTTTTGAATTTCCAACTGTTTGGCTCAAATTCACCCCTTTCCATTTGAAATCAGTCTTGGACCTTTAAAGATGTTTTGTAGCTCACAAAATTTTGCACAAGTTTCTTTTTGGTAAAAATTTGACTTCAGTTCACTTTTTGGTCGAAATTTTGCAAAACAGACAAAAGGAGGGGGATAATCTTGGCTTCTGTTCATGGCGGTGGACATTCGAGTCAGGGGCGGTGAATGCCAGCGCACGGTCACCGTTTTACCTCGTCCCAGCGCGTGCTCGCGTTCGTGGCGATGTGGAGCAGCTGCTGGCAACCTGGAGAGCGACGTGTTTGTCCCTCTTGCGCTCGCCGACTCCATTTTCGCCACCGGAGCACCGAGGAGCAGCACTTCGTCTCACTCCAAATTCGTCATCTTCGCTCCCTTCCAACCCACCAGAGAAACACCAACAGCACCGCCCTGAACTCCGCTATCCATTGCGCCTCTGAGCGCAAGCGCTCGTCCCTCCTAGGTCGCAACCGAGCCGCTTCTCTCCCAACTCCGGCCGAAGCGCCGCCGCGAACACCTCACCGCGGCTAGGCCTGCTCCGAGCTCCTCCGCCTCCGTCGTTTGCTTCGCTGAGATCGCGGTGAGCCGCCGGTTCTTATGCGCTACCTCTTTCGCGTTCTACTTGCTTGATGTGGCCGGCATTGGCTCGGCCGAGGTGGCCGTCTGCCGCGTCCGTGGCCGTGGCAGCTAGGGTAGGGGAGAGCGGGTGTAAAGGGGGTCTACGGGTGCGCAAGGAGCTGGGGAAGCTAGCTTGCCTCGCTGCAGAAGCCGGGAGCTCACCGGTGTTGAGTTGGAGGTCGCCGGAGCGGTGACGCGAGGTGGAAGGCGAAGCTGACGGGCGGGACCCGCCCGTCAGTGTCTGTGTGAGGGGAGGGGGGTGGCGCGCGCAGTGCCCGCTTGGGCCGAGCGGGAGCAGGCCGGCCAGCAAGCCGAGTTCCTGGGCCGCTCGTGACACAGTAGCGTTTTCTTTTTCTTTTTGTGCAGTTTTTGTTTTATGTTTAATTTTATGTATTAAATCATGTGCTGATCCAAAAATTGTGAAAATTTTTGTATAGCTTCCATAAAATGGATAGAGCATAAGAAAAATGTTAGGTCTTATTTTCTGGTAACTTTCATATATATATAAATTGCCTCTGTTTATTACTAAATAAATCTTCCATGAATTTTAATAATTTATGGGTGTATCCAAAAATCATGAAATTTAATATGTGAACTTGTGTTACTGTTGTCTAGCTTCAGGATTAATTTCAGCTCGGTTTGATTAAATATGCTCTGTTTCTTAATAAAGCTATTTAAAATAAGTATAAAAGAAATAGAAATATTTAATCCTTTTAGGAGTTGAGTGGTATTTTGGATTGATTGTCAACCAGTGGTCACTTAGCATGATATGCTCCCTAGTTATGGTTTATTTCATATAAAGGATCTTTGTGGTATGATGGTTTCACAACATTGTTTTATAAAGATGATAAAATTGGTTTAATAATAATCCATGCTTTGATAGCTAGATTAGTTTGTTTCTTTACCATGAAGGTAAATTGTACTCGAGATAATCATATTTTGTTGTTATCGTCCAAGAACATGTAACCTGTCTTTATCATGCCATGAGTATATCATAATCATGCATATGCATTTTTACGTATAGAATACGCTCCGGAAGAATCTGATCCTCAGTGGGTTGCTTCCGAGTTTGTGGATCCTTCGGGCTTTACTGAGTTGCCGAACTTCCCTTTCGATCAAGGCAAGCCCCGGACATTAAACCCTTTCCTTGTATTTTCATAAAGTTATTTATATCACTTGAGTTAATATGATGCATTAGGTGAATAGGAGTTGAGTGAATCCTAATTGCTGCATTATCTACCTTGATGTTTTCCATATTAATCTTGATACTTGCTTTATGAAAATGCTTAGTATGCTTAGTCTTGCTTATTAGATAGATTTTCAAATGAGAAAGTTTGAAGGGTTGTTGTGGAATACTTTTATGGTCAATAATGTTTCAACTGGAGACCGGTCGGTGGACTTGCTTTAAGAATGGAGTCTTAAAGTAGTGTCTCCAACTGTGTCGATTAAGGACCGTTCCGTTGTTGGCCTGTTGTGATTGAGACCTTTGAGTACAGCCCACATGCGCTGGTAAGCCTTACCTATAGCTATTCCGATACTTGAGAACGGCTAACCGCGTACTGGGAGTGGAGAGATGGCGAGAGTAGCGTGTACCCACCTTACGGATCTGAGATGACCGGGAAACATCTAGATTGGCTGTAGGATGGTGGTGTACCGTACTCTCGGGTGACGCTGGACCCGTTCTTGTATGGGAGGATCTATAGAAACAGGTTGATATATGCAAGATTAAGTTCTACATATGTCGTGTGGTACTGAATCCCCAGCTGGGTTTAATCGATTCGAATCGCCGTGTTTCCTCGGATATGGAGCCTCAATCCTCGTACCATCATCGTAGTAATAAGTGAATCTTTGGTATAAGAAAGATATGGTTTGCTTATGAAAGTTTGATAATAATTTGGTTAGTCATAAATGATAACCTTGAGTTAAAACTTGAAAGTAGGTTTTACTCTTAGTAAGCTTTTATGCAAAAGAAATACTTGATCTTACTAAAAACTTTACCTTGAATTCCTATAGCCTGCATACTTGAGTCTTTATCTCTTTTATAGTCGGTTAAGTCTTGTTGAGTACTTTTGTACTCAGGGTTTATTAACCCCTGTTGTAGGTGAACCTTTTGATAATTCTTTTGATGGTCGTTGTTACTTTACTCTTGTGGAGGAGAGTGATGATGAGGAATCTGATGTGTGACTTTGGGCAAGTAAAACTTGTTGTGTGATCTATGGTCTATGTAATAATAAGTTCCGAACCTTTTATGTACTAAATACTTATGGTTTGTAACCGTTGAACTTAAGTTTCATTCTATGTTATGTAACCTTTCCGCTTTTACTCTGATTTCCCTTATCTATGAAATGTTGTAATACTGTGATGCTTGATGAGGGAATTCCTGAAAAGAATGTAACGTGGATGATTCGGGTTTCCCGAGGACACCCGACAGACTTCTTGAGTTATTTGGAACTCGTACACGCCGATCGGAAGTCTTTGAGACAACGATGGGTGTATGTGGGCCACTTAATTCAGGAGGTTCTGCCACAGCTGGTATCAGAGCAGGTTTCCCTTAGAAAGTATAACAGTATTCATTTGAAAATTTCAAAAGCTTTTGAGTCAAACTAAATTTCAAATTAGTTTGGGTCCAAATTGCTTCTAAGCTTGTCTTATGCTTCTAACTTGTCTTAATTCATTCTCTAGACTTATTCTTCTATCTAAATGGATATGTTCTTAGTATAATTATGGTAATATTTATATACAAGGAACGATGCTTATAATATTATTATAATATTGCCCTAATTATGAAAAGAAAGTTTATGCACTTCTATATTAAGTGACTAATTTAAAGTTAATTATTTGTTTGATGTATGCTTTGTCCGTAAGTACGTTTCATGCATCATTATTGATAACATGTAATTAACTTTCCTCCTTAAAGTTGTTAATAACTAGGGATAATATGTCTATCTAATTATAAAACTCTATCCCTTAACCTTGGAACATATATAGTTCTAATATTCAAAATAAAAATATTTTGGCAGATGGCTCGTACCCGCCTAACCGCTCGCAAGTCCACCGGAGGTCGTGTCCCAAGGCACCAGTTGGCATCAAGGGATCCGCCACCCTCTGACAGCAGCGACAGCAGCACTGATAACTCCAGCGATGGAAACGGAAGTGACACTAGCGGAGGTCCTCCTTCGCCAAGGACTTACAGGCTTATGAAGAATGATTTACGTCTGATGCTCACTGACAACATCAACATGGAAGTTCAACTGTACCATATGGCGGGGTATGTGGTCAACCTTGAGGCCTATACCAATATCCTCCATGAGGAGGTGCACCAGCTGCACAATGCCCTCAACCCACCCGAGGCTCCTGAAGCAGCAGAGGAAGGACCAGTTGTCATCCAAGTGGATAGTGATACTTCTGAGGATGAAGCAGAAGAGCCAGGAACTCCCACTCCAGATGAGGATGTTACCACAAGTGGGTCGGATATGGATGACGACTAGGTGTTGAGAAGGCAAGGAGTATGACCTAGTGTATTCTTCTGACTTTGTAACTTAGTTAGTCAGAAAACCTCTAGTATGGGGAGTTATGTAAAATAGTGGTTTCAGTAGTCCTGCCCAAGAGCGGACTTGTATGATAAATAAGACGAACGTGTTTGTGTTATGTAAGTCATGATGTATGATGGTTAAGTAAGCATGTTAATTAAAGTGTGATGTGTTTTTAAACAGATGCCTGCTAACAACCATGGAGCTAGTTCTTCCCAGGGTGGGGATGATTTTCCTAATGCACCATCAGTTCCACCCTCTTTGGCTGATGCAATTGCAGCATTGGTCAATGCAACAACTCTGTTAGCACAAAACCAGAATGTTGGTCAGCGTGGCCGTGATCGCAATAACCGAGAAGAAACCACATATGTTGACTTCACAGATACTCGTCCCCCAGTATTCACAAAAGCTGATGAACCTCTTGAAGCTGAGGATTGGCTTCGCACTATGGAGCAAAAGTTCAGTCTCATCAACTGTACTGAAACCCAGAAGCCAGCTTTCGCCGCTCAGCAGCTGAGAGGAGCAGTAGGGGTTTGGTGGGAAAACTTACTGGCTGTTCAACCAGCCCGCCACCGAATCACTTGGGGAGAATTTAAGGAAGCCTTCAGGGCTCATTACATTCCCAAGGGAGTTATGAAAATGAAGCTCGAAGAGTTCTTAGCTCTCCATCAGGGGGATGAACCAGTCATGCAGTATATTGGAAAGTTTAATCATCTGTCCCAATATGCGATTGAGCAAGTCAACACTGATGAAAAGAAGAAGGAATGTTTCATGAGAGGCTTGAATACAAAGCTTCAGCTGATGATGGCATCATGTGGCAATATATCTTATCATGAGGCAGTGAACATTGCTATTTCCAGTGAAGAAAAGAACCGCAAACATAAGGAGGCTAAGAAGAAGAAGGGGTTTGTCTCAGGGTCTGGATCATCTGGCGGCAACAAGAAGCGCCAGAGGCTCGTATATCATCCAGCTCAGCAGTTCCGCCCATCTTATCGTCCTTCTTATCAGCCGCCTCAGCAGCAGAATATGCAGAGGAGTTTTGCAAGGCCGGCAATGCCGTTCAATGTTCAACGTCAGCCGAATGCTCCTGCCATTCGTCCGCCAGTGCCACAAGCTGCAAACAACCCTTGTTACAATTGTGGGAAGAGTGGACATTTTTCTCGTGAATGTCCATACCCAAGGCAAAATGTTCCAAATGTCAATGCACCAAGACCAGTTGGAAATCAGCAAACAAATCAAAACAAAGGTAATGCTCAGAATCAGCAGAAGGGTAAGGGTACTCAGAAAACAGGAAGGGTTTTCCATACTCAAGTTGAAGCTATACCTGAAGGAGAACCAGTGATGCTTGGTATGTTCCCTGTTGCCCAACACTCAGCGCTTACACTTTTTGATTCTGGTGCATCACATACTTTCATGAATAGAACAGTTGCGGAAAAGTATAATATACCTATTGGTGCAACCAAAGATGAGTTCTTTATACAGTCACCTGGGGGTCGACTATGCACTAAGGAAATGGTACATCAGGTACCAATAGACTTGGGTGGATATATATTTCTAACATCCATGATAGTGTTAAAAGACCCAAGTATAGATGTGATCTTGGGTATGAACTGGATGAGCCAGAGAGGTGCAGTTATAGACACCTTAAATAGAACCATCAAGGTCAACTTACCTAATAGCAAGTCTCAACTTCTTATCCATCTTCCTACCCTTAAGAGAGCAGTTGAGCAAGTGTGTGCTATCTCTGTCAAGGAAATCAAGGACATTCCAGTGGTTTGTGAGTTTCCTAATGTGTTCCCAGAGGATTTACCTGGTCTGCCACCTGATCGTGATGTGGAGTTTGAAATAGAGCTCAAGCCAGGGACAACACCAATATCCAGAAGAGCTTATAGAATGCCACCAAAAGAATTAGCAGAATTAAAAACTCAGTTGCAAGAATTGATGGATAAAGGTTTCATTCGACCTAGTTCGTCACCATGGGGTTGTCCGGCAATCTTTGTGAAGAAAAAGGACAATACCTTGAGGTTATGTGTGGATTATCGTCCTTTGAATGAAGTAACAATTAAGAATAAGTATCCTTTGCCCCGTATTGATCTTCTCTTTGATCAACTAACTGGTGCTAAGGTATTTTCGAAGATAGACTTGAGATCTGGGTATCATCAAATTAAGATTAAACCAAAAGATGTTCCGAAAACAGCATTCACTACCAGATATGGTTTGTATGAATATCTGGTCATGTCTTTTGGTCTGACAAATGCCCCAGCACATTTTATGTATTTGATGAATTCAGTGTTCATGCCAGAGTTAGATAAGTTCGTGGTGGTATTCATTGATGACATTCTCATCTATTCCAAAACTAAAGAAGAACATGAAGAGCATCTCAGGATAGTGTTGACTCGCCTGAGAGAACATCAGTTATATGCTAAGTTTAGCAAGTGTGAGTTCTGGATAGATGAAGTTCAATTTTTGGGTCATGTCCTGTCAGCTGAAGGTGTTGCAGTAGATCCAAGCAAAGTTCAAGAAGTTCTTGACTGGAAGTCACCAACTTCAGTACATCAAGTTCGGAGTTTCTTAGGATTGGCGGGGTACTATCGCAGATTTACCCCTGACTTCTCCAAGATCTCTAAACCAATGACAACACTGCTAAAGAATGATACTAAGTTTGTGTGGTCATCCGAATGTGAAGAAGCTTTTCAGACTTTGAAAAAGTTGTTGACCACTGCACCAGTGCTAGCTCAACCTGATATTGAAAAATCTTTTGATGTGTATTGTGATGCTTCAGGCAAAGGAATTGGGTGTGTACTCATGCAAGAAGGCAGAGTCATTGCTTATGCTTCACGACAACTTAAGCGTCACGAAGAGCATTATCCAACCCATGATCTAGAGTTGGCAGCTGTAGTCCATGCTCTGAAGATCTGGCGACACTATCTGCTGGGTAATACTTGTCACATATACACTGATCATAAGAGTTTGAAATACATCTTCACTCAGTCAGAATTGAATATGCGTCAGAGAAGGTGGTTAGAACTGATAAAAGATTATGATATTGAAGTACACTATCACCCAGGCAAAGCCAATGTAGTGGCAGATGCACTCAGTCGAAAGAGTCATTGCAATTGTGTGGAAGTCAAGCCTATAGACCTTACCTTATGTTATGAATTTGAAAAGTTAGGTCTTGAAATGATTCCACAAGGAAGTTTGACAAATATGACAGTTCAGTCATCTATCAAAGATCAGATTATTACAGCCCAGAAAGAAAATAAGGGTATAATATTTTTGAAAAGAAAAGTTCAGTCTGAACAGAATTCCAAGTTCAGAATAGATGAAGCTGGAGTGATTTGGTTCAAGGATCGGTTAGTAGTTCCAAAAGTTCCTGAACTCAGAAAACAAATTCTTGATGAAGCTCATGCAACGAGATTTTCAATCCATCCAGGCAGTAATAAGATGTATCAGGATCTGAAGCAAAGATTCTGGTGGACTAAGATGAAACTTGAAATTGCTAGTTATGTGGCTAAATGCGATACTTGTCAAAAAGTGAAAGCAATTCATCTTAGGTCTGCTGGAGAATTGCAACCTTTGCCAATTCCATCTTGGAAGTGGGATGACATTAGTATGGACTTCATAGTGGGTCTACCCAGAACATCGAGAGGGTTTGATTCCATATGGGTCATTGTTGATCGTCTAACCAAATCGGCCCATTTCATTCCAGTAAGAAAAGATTATCGAGCTTCTGACTATGCTAAGATATACTTTAACAGAATTGTGAGTTTACATGGTGTTCCAAGGACTATTGTATCTGATAGAGGGACACAATTTGTTAATGCTTTCTGGAAGCACTTACATAAGTCCTTGGGTACCAAACTTTTGCATAGTACAGCTTATCATCCACAGACTGGTGGCCAGACTGAAAGAGTCAACCAGATCTTAGAAGATATGTTAAGATCTTATGTACTCAGTTATTCAGGGAAGTGGCACGAGTGTTTGCCTTTAGCAGAATTCTCTTACAATAATAGTTATCAAGAAAGCATTAAGATGGCACCATTCGAAGCTCTATATGGCAGAAAATGCAGAACACCTTTGAATTGGTCAGAACCTGGAGAACATAGTCTCTTCGGGGTTGACTTAGTCAAAGAAGCCGAAGAGAAAGTCAGGCTCATTCGAGAGAACATGAAGATAGCACAGTCCAGGCAAAAGAGTTATGCTGATAAGAGACGTCGATCTCTTAGCTTTGAGGTTGGTGATTATGTATACCTCAAAGTATCACCTATGAAAGGAGTCACTCGATTTGGAGTAAAAGGAAAGTTGGCACCTCGATATATAGGTCCATATCAAATCCTCGAAAGATGTGGAAAGGTGGCATATCGTCTAGATTTACCACCCCAGTTGTTATCAGTTCACAATGTGTTTCATGTCTCTCAGTTGAAGAAATGTCTTCAAGTGCCTGATCATATCATTCCTGTTGAAGGGATTGAGTTAAAGCCTGATCTGACATATTCAGAGTATCCTATCAAGATTCTGGATCAAAAAGATCGAGTTACTCGTAGAAGAACTATCAAATTTTACAAGGTGCAATGGAATCAACATACCGAAGATGAAGCCACGTGGGAGTCCGAAGAGTTTCTCCTAGAAAGTTTTCCTGAGTTTCTTTCTTCTGTCTTATCCTTGTAATCTGTAGAATGATGATCTACCCCTGTTTTTGTAAAAGTTGGTTTTGGAAGTGCTTGACAAACTTCCTTTTCCATTAGTTAGCCTTCAAGTTAAATCTCGGGACGAGATTTCTTTAAGGGGGAAAGAGCTGTAACACTCTGGTGTTAAGCAGACTAAAACCTGACATGTCATCATGAGCATTGCATCGTAAATTTGTTAAGCACACACTGATGCCCGAACTTAAAATAAGTTTAAATTTGGTTGGATGTGCTTAAGAATTTAAGTGTGTTTATTTTGTACTTGGATGCTTGTGTTAGTGTTTAAAACTCTAGTGTGAAAGGTTTCCGAGAGCTTAAGGGGGGAACCCTGTTTTTAAAACCCTGGATTTGTCCCCTTTTGTGCAATTCAAAAACAAAGCAAAATTTGAAGTTGAGTTCAAAAGAAAAGTTGTAGATCTTGTCAAGATGTACAACTTTGGTGTTTTGAGTTTTTAAAGTTTCAGTACAAAATTCAAAGTAATTTTGAAATTACAGATTTCCGGAAAGTGTCCCCTTTTCAAACTTATATCTCCAATTCAAAATCTGTTTGGAATTTTGAAAAATGGTCAACATGAAAGTTGTAGGGCTTGAAATTTCTAATCCTGCCCCAATTCAAAATTGAATTTTTCCCAATTTGAGTTTTGAATTTCCAACTGTTTGGCTCAAATTCACCCCTTTCCATTTGAAATCAGTCTTGGACCTTTAAAGATGTTTTGTAGCTCACAAAATTTTGCACAAGTTTCTTTTTGGTAAAAATTTGACTTCAGTTCACTTTTTGGTCGAAATTTTGCAAAACAGACAAAAGGAGGGGGATAAGCTTGGCTTCTGTTCATGGCGGTGGACATTCGAGTCAGGGGCGGTGAATGCCAGCGCACGGTCACCGTTTTACCTCATCCCAGCGCGTGCTCGCGTTCGTGGCGATGTGGAGCAGCTGCTGGCAACCTGGAGAGCGACGTGTCTGTCCCTCTTGCGCTCGCCGACTCCATTTTCGCCACCGGAGCACCGAGGAGCAGCACTTCGTCTCACTCCAAATTCGTCATCTTCGCTCCCTTCCAACCCACCAGAGAAACACCAACAGCACCGCCCTGAACTCCGCTATCCATTGCGCCTCTGAGCGCAAGCGCTCGTCCCTCCTAGGTCGCAACCGAGCCGCTTCTCTCCCAACTCCGGCCGAAGCGCCGCCGCGAACACCTCACCGCGGCTAGGCCTGCTCCGAGCTCCTCCGCCTCCGTCGTTTGCTTCGCTGAGATCGCGGTGAGCCGCCGGTTCTTATGCGCTACCTCTTTCGCGTTCTACTTGCTTGATGTGGCCGGCATTGGCTCGGCCGAGGTGGCCGTCCGCCGCGTCCGTGGCCGTGGCAGCTAGGGTAGGGGAGAGCGGGTGTAAAGGGGGTCTACGGGTGCGCAAGGAGCTGGGGAAGCTAGCTTGCCTCGCTGCAGAAGCCGGGAGCTCACCGGTGTTGAGTTGGAGGTCGCCGGAGCGGTGACGCGAGGTGGAAGGCGAAGCTGACGGGCGGGACCCGCCCGTCAGTGTCTGTGTGAGGGGAGGGGGGTGGCGCGCGCAGTGCCCGCTTGGGCCGAGCGGGAGCAGGCCGGCCAGCAAGCCGAGTTCCTGGGCCGCTCGTGACACAGTAGCGTTTTCTTTTTCTTTTTCTGCAGTTTTTGTTTTATGTTTAATTTTATGTATTAAATCATGTGCTGATCCAAAAATTGTGAAAATTTTTGTATAGCTTCCATAAAATGGATAGAGCATAAGAAAAATGTTAGGTCTTATTTTCTGGTAACTTTCATATATATATAAATTGCCTCTGTTTATTACTAAATAAATCTTCCATGAATTTTAATAATTTATGGGTGTATCCAAAAATCATGAAATTTAATATGTGAACTTGTGTTACTGTTGTCTAGCTTCAGGATTAATTTCAGCTCGGTTTGATTAAATATGCTCTGTTTCTTAATAAAGCTATTTAAAATAAGTATAAAAGAAATAGAAATATTTAATCCTTTTAGGAGTTGAGTGGTATTTTGGATTGATTGACAACCAGTGGTCACTTAGCATGATATGCTCCCTGGTTATGGTTTATTTCATATAAAGGATCTTTGTGGTATGATGGTTTCACAACATTGTTTAATAAAGATGATAAAATTGGTTTAATAATAATCCATGCTTTGATAGCTAGATTAGTTTGTTTCTTTACCATGAAGGTAAATTGTACTCGAGATAATCATATTTTGTTGTTATCGTCCAAGAACATGTAACCTGTCTTTATCATGCCATGAGTATATCATAATCATGCATATGCATTTTTACGTATAGAATACGCTCCGGAAGAATCTGATCCTCAGTGGGTTGCTTCCGAGTTTGTGGATCCTTCGGGCTTTACTGAGTTGCCGAACTTCCCTTCCGATCAAGGCAAGCCCCGGACATTAAACCCTTTCCTTGTATTTTCATAAAGTTATTTATATCACTTGAGTTAATATGATGCATTAGGTGAATAGGAGTTGAGTGAATCCTAATTGCTGCATTATCTACCTTGATGTTTTCCACATTAATCTTGATACTTGCTTTATGAAAATGCTTAGTATGCTTAGTCTTGCTTATTAGATAGATTTTCAAATGAGAAAGTTTGAAGGGTTGTTGTGGAATACTTTTATGGTCAATAATGTTTCAACTGGAGACCGGTCGGTGGACTTGCTTTAAGAATGGAGTCTTAAAGTAGTGTCTCCAACTGTGTCGATTAAGGACCGTTCCGTTGTTGGCCTGTTGTGATTGAGACCTTTGAGTACAGCCCACATGCGCTGGTAAGCCTTACCTATAGCTATTCCGATACTTGAGAACGGCTAACCGCGTACTGGGAGTGGAGAGACGGCGAGAGTAGCGTGTACCCACCTTACGGATCTGAGATGACCGGGAAACATCTAGATTGGCTGTAGGATGGTGGTGTACTGTACTCTCGGGTGACGCTGGACCCGTTCTTGTATGGGAGGATCTATAGAAACAGGTTGATATATGCAAGATTAAGTTCTACATATGTCGTGTGGTACTGAATCCCCAGCTGGGTTTAATCGATTCGAGCGTGCCAACGGCATGATATTGCAGGGGCTCAAGCTAAGGATCTACAACCAGTTGAAGAAATTTGGCAAGAAATGGGTCGAAGAGCTCTCTTCAGTCCTATGGAGTCTAAGGACGACGCCTAGCAGGGCCACAAAATATACCCCATTCTTCATGGTCTACGGCTCCAAGGCTGTGCTTCCAACAGACCTAGAGTATGGGTCACCCCGACTCAAGGCCTACAACGAGCAGACGAACAAGGAGACTCGAGAGAACGCGGTCGACCAGCTCGAGGAAGCTCGAGACATGGCCCTCCTCAACTCCGCTAGGTACCAGCAGAAGCTTCGATGCTATCACGACAAGCACGTGCGCAAAAGGGATCTGAACGTGGGCGACCTCGTCCTACGGCGGCGACAAAGCAACCAATGACGCCACAAGCTGACCCCACCATGGGAAGGCCCATACGTGGTGGCTGAGGTCCTGAAGCCAGGGACGTACAAGCTCGCGGACGAAAAAGGGGCGGTCTTCACCAACTCGTGGAACATCAAACAGCTACGTCGATTCTACCCCTAGAGTTTCGAAGTTTATGTTCCCATGTACATTATGTTCCAAGATACCATGAATGAATGCATGAATAAACAAGATCCTTTCCTCGAGTAATTTACTTTTTCGCCGGTCAAGGTCTCGACGTTGGAAGGGAGTACCAACTATGACCCAGCATAGTCGATACTCCCTCGGGGGCTAGCAGGTGGACCCCCCCAAGTTCCTAAAAACCAAACGATTTTTTCTTTTCTATAAGTATACCTCGCACGGTCGAGTAGTAAAGGCACCTCGAGCCCCTTAAGGGCCGAGAGACGACGAGCCTGAGAACCCCTACGCCCCCGGGCTATGGTAACTCTACTCACTCCCTCACCCTCGAGGCAATCAAGGTCGCCTTAGCAAAAGACCAAACGAGGAAACAAAGGAATTTCGAACACAAAAGATAAACAAATATTCACAAATCATAAGGACCAATCGAGGCACAATGTATCACTTAATAAGTACTTTACAATGGGCCTGGGCACCCAGAATAGGCTCGCAGGCCTCAGTCCGTGTCTCGGCCCTCACCGCCATCGTCCGCGCCCGAGCCAGTCTCGGGAGGAAGCACTTCTGGCTCGAACAGCTTCGCCAGCCTTTCCACAGGGGCCTCCGCGTCGTCGATCAAGGCGTGGAGCCTCTCCTCGTTCTCTGCATCGGTCTTAGAAATATTGGTAACGAAACCGTGGGACACCACCTCCATATCATAGGAAAAGCCTGAGCAGACAACCGCCATTGCCCGCTTCACCCCGGTATGAAGGGCGTCCCGCACTCGGTCCCTCAGCGTGGCACTCAGGTAGCACAACTGATCGACCAGCGCGTCGCCACGAGGCACCTCCATCGACTCGTCCACAGGCTCGAGTTCCCAGGAGGCCGAGAGATCGCTTATCGCAGTCCGCAGCCGATCGTTCAAAGCGACCTCCCCCTCGAGCTGAGCCTTGGCGGAGCGGGCATCGACTTGAGCAGCTAGAAGCTCATCTTTAAGCCCTACAAAGACCGACACAAAGAAATTAGACAACACAAAACATGCCTTGGAAAAGAAACACGATAGGAGAAACATACCGCGAATCTTCTCCTCCAGAGCCGTATTCTCGCCAACCAAGTCGGTGTTGGCCCTCTCGATCTCCCTATAGGAGCGCGTCAGGTCGGTGTTGGCCACTCGCAAGTCCTCGATCGCCTTGCCCGCCTGCGCAATAGCTCCCTGCTTCTCCAGCAGCGCCCTCTTCAGACGATCGACCTCGTCAGAAAGCCTGCGAGAGCGAGCCCACTCTGCCTCGAGACCCTTGAGGGCCTTCTTCTTGGCCTCCTCCACGGCGCTCCGAGCGATTTTGCTCTTCACACACTCTCCCTTCATCTCTCGATAGGCCTCTCGGGTAGAGGCAAGGTCAGCCTTGATGAGACCCTTCTCCTTGTCAAGATCGGCGGCCGCGTCCTTGTAAAATATGGCCTCTTCCCGGGCCTTGGACGTGGCCTCCTCTACCATCATGGTCCGCTCCCTCAGCTGCATGGCCTCTTCTGCTGCCGTCCTCGAGGCTTCCCGAGCTTCCACCAAGGCAGCCTCCCTCTCCTTCTTCTCCTCCTCAAGCGCCACAAGCTCTTTGTAGGCCTTTAGGAGCTTCTCCTGTGACTCCAGGAGTTGGTCTTTGAGAAGAGGGAGCTACTCCCATCCGCCCCTCGTCGCGTGGATAAAACCCAACTTCAAGCGGGAGGTCTCTTTTAGATCCTACGAACCGGTAGTCGAACAGTAAGAATACAAAACCAAACACCCTAGATAACTAAGATCCAAAGACACTTACGAAATAAGCCTGACCGAGCCCGTTGTTGACGATGTCAGACAAGAGTCCCACCACGTGCTTCATCCAGAGGCGGAGCTCCTCGAGATGTTCCCACTTTTCGGCCTCCTTCCGATCATCCATAAAGATATTAGGCTCTGATGGATCGGTGGAGGCCCGAATGCGGATCCGACCAGGGCCCCAGTTCTCCATCTCCTCCTCCGTGCGCGCCTTGACGCCCCGGATGAGCTCTTGGACAGTCTCGAGCGACCCCCCATAACGTTAAAACTGGTCGATAAGGGAGGGGAATCGCCCGTCGTCATCTACCGTCCTCCAGGTCTCGGTCTCGCCGCTATCACCCCCGCCGGACGTCCCGGCTTCATCCTCCCCAGCGGCATTGGGATCTTCCCACGGACGTCGATCTCGAAGGAATCCACGAGCGATCCCCTCGATGCCATAGATCATGCCCTTGATCTCTGACTGAGGGTCCGCAGGGGTGCGCATGGCGCAGGAAAGCACCACCACTCCGTCTGCTCGCCCTGGCTCAGCCGGGATAGAAGCAGGCGCTCTCAGACGGAGCCACACAGGGGTCGGCGGACCATAAACCGGCAGACCCTCCTCTCCGGTCTCAGGCCTCTACGGCGACGGCAGCACCGGCTGGGGCGGGCTTCGTGGTGGTGGGTCGAGCAGCTCTTCTAACTGCTGACCCTCTTGTTGTTACTGCCTCTAGAGTTCCAGCAGCTCTTGCTGCCGGTGTTGCTCTAGCAGCTCCTCGAGCCGTTCTCCTTGTTGCCGCCACCCTTCCTCTTCTTCTTCTTCTTCTCCTTCCCGTCACGGCTGTTGCTGCTTCTCCGGCAGCTGTTGCTGCTCCTGCAGCTGTTGCTTCTCCTGCAGCTGTTGCTGCTCCTCCCGCTCACGCTCTTCTTCTTCCTTCTTCCTCCTCTCCTCGACGGAGTGGAGCCCGATGGGCCAAGGCGTCCGCTTTGTGGGAGAAGCCTCGACCTCCTCATCTACGGTGTGGGCATCCTTCGAGGAACGAGCACCACTGGACCCACCACTAACGGTAATGGGATTCCCTATGCCCCCAGACTGGGGAGGCTCGGGGGCTCCCCCTGCTCTTGGGCACGAGGCGCCTCGATTCGCCTTGGTGACGACGGGGCGATCTCTCCCGCTGATGGACGAGGCGGGATGCTCTCGACGCCCGTCGATGGCCGAGGTTCGGACGAACCTGTGTGCGTTCAAAAATGATACATCAGCCATCGAAGAACTCAACACAAGAATCACCCAGCGCCAGTACCACTGGAAGGAGAACCAACCACTCACCCGAGTCTTTGGGAGCCGCCCCCACCTTGAGCTTCTTGGCCATCGAGGGTTGGGCCTGTTCGAGCGGCCGCTTCAACTTGAGGAAAGGGAAATAACATAAGAGGAGCCGTAACCCGAGAAAATGCGAAGACATCGGAAGACAAGAATCACGACGCTAAGATCTTACCCCACAGGAAGAGCGACCCGCCTGCCAGCACCCCGACCGGCTAGCTTCGAGCTGCCTCACGTCAAGACCCAAGGCCTCTCACGGGCGGGCGCAGGCTTAGGCTCGGCGTCTCCCGTCTGGCGTGCGCCAGAACTAGAACTCCCACGACCTACCTCGCCCTGGCTTGAGGCCGTCACGGCAGCACGACCGCGAGTCAGTGGCCCCGTCGTCATGGTCTTAACTCGATGGCCCGCCCCAGACGCAGGAGGAGGTTGCGGGTGGGAGACGGTCTGACCCTGCGCAGGCATAGGGGGGTATCAGAGCGAGAGCGGCGTAGAGAGGGCTCCCTTCGTTGATCGTCACGGGACCCGCTTGACGCCCCCTTAGGGGCCCCCGTCCGCGGAACGTCGACGTCGGCCTGTGGCGGGCCCTCGAGGATTTTGTCCAGGCGAGCCGCCATCCCCTCGGAGTCGTCGCTATCGTCGTCCCCGTCGTTGCCATCGTCTTCGTCAAGAGATTCCTCCTCAAATTCTCCCCTCTGCCTCGACTTCGCGCGGCGTTTCTCGAGCGCTTGTCGCTCGAGATTCTTCTTCTTTTCCTTTTTCTTTTCTAAATCCTTCTCGGATTTCTGTTTCTCCGTGGACTCGCGCCTCTTATCACGATCGGTGTCGTTCTCTTTTACCGGAGGTCTCGAGGACCGAGCGTTGATCGAGCCCTAAGAAAACGGAAGTAAGTCCCAGAAAAAGACGAAAAGATAAGTGTCGAATAACGACAGAGAAAGGCTCACCAGGTCAACCGACCCCTCATCGGGCCTCATGGGGAAGCCGTTGACCCGCTCAGGCTGAAAATCACCTGCGACGGTCGCTCGGACTCTGGCGGCGACCTCGTCATCCGTGGGCGCCACATTAGACATCCGGCACATCTCGAGGTCGCGAGATGAAACGCCAGGGCCCATCTGGTCCATCCTCAGCGGCCGAGACATCAACGGGAATACCCGTCGATGGTGGACGACCGAGAGGACAAGCACAGCGGTCAGGCCGTCCTCACGAAGTTTCTTCAAGGCGTCGAGGATGGGACGGAGCTGCGATTGGAGGGTCTTGACGACGCCATAGTTCTAGTGGTCCGGATGCTCCGAGATCAAGCGCCCGGTGTAGTCGGGGAAGAGGTCGTCGTCATTCCGCAGGTAGAACCACTGGGAGTCCCACCCGGCGTGGTTCGACGTAAGCCCGACCGGGATGTACTCTCGAGGCTCCTCCGCCTTGCCAGTCTTCAGCACCAGGTTGAGGCAGCCGGCCCGCACCGGCTTCCTCACCCCTGTGGTCCCACTAGGGGCATTGAAGAGCTCGCCCCGGTACAGGTGGAGCCACAGGTCCCAGTGCGGCATCATCCCAAGGTAGCCCTTGCACACCGCTGCGAAAACTGCCGCGGCGGTGATGGCATTCGGTGAAAAGTGCTGGAGCTCCACACCATAATGGTGGCAGAGCGCCCCCATAAAACGGCTCGAAGGGGAGCCCAGGCCGTGGCGGTGGAACTTGGCGAAGGAGACCACGTAGCCCTTCGGCGGTCTTGGTTTCCGGTGGTCCGCCGCTGGCGCGATCCACTCCGGCCGCGACGAGGAAACGCGGGGGTGCAGGAGCTCCTCCCTCTCGAGCTCCAACAGCCGGCGCTCCGTCATCGACGATGGGCGCCAGTCGTCGACAGCGATGAGTCTCACCGGCATCTTGAAAAAGGCGAGAAGGCGATGTGTGCTCGAGGGTGCGCGCGCGTGGAGACGGAGAGAAGGCAGAGGCAAGAGCAAAGGCGGAAGGCGGAAGACAGAAGGAGTAACGGCTGGGAGATCCGGCGATATTTATAGGCGGCTAGCCCCCAACGGACAGATCCGGCGGATACGGTAATTCCCCTAGTAGTAAATAAATGCGCCGCCTAACGGTCCTTGCTTCTCTCACTGACAGGGCACTACAAATTCCATGAAGCTACAGTACCGCAACGGCTCCCGCCTGAAAAGGCGCGCCCATCGGGCAAAACCTTCCCCTGCAAGCTAAGGTATGTGTTGACGGTCCTTAAGTATCAAATTTAATTATCAAATAAACAAAGAAAAGGATCCAAATGAAATCAACATCTAGACTTAGGGTTTTATCTGATAGAATTCCATGAGTTTTGGTGTTTGTCTATTTCTATAGGGGGTTATCAGGAAATACGGAAGAAAGGCCCACACATCGGGATTACATAGAGATATTAACGTGCCGCGCAATTATCTTACATCTAGAAGACTCCAGAAGCCACGAGACCGAAGCGGAGAGGAAACGGGGCCAGAGGCAGGGCGCCCACCCTCCTGCCCTAGGCGCCCACCCCCTCTGAGAGTCCAATCAGGACTCTGCTTCGTGGGAGATCTCCACCGACCTAAAGGATCAAGGATAACCGTTCAATCAATGTCGGTTTGATCCGACGGCCCAGGTTCACTTGAGGGGACTATATAACCAGACCCCCTGGCCCCTGGAGGAGGCACCCCTTGATCATTATTCATTATTCATAGACAGAGCAAAAGCTAGGGTTTAGAGATGAGAGCTCTCCTCTCTTCTCTAAACTAGAGTAGATCTAGATAGTAGCGAGATGGAGAGCGAAGGAGGATTAGAGGAGAGGCCGGCCTGTCGGTTCTTCCTCCGGTTGTACTTCGTCATGATCAAGCTCTAATCAAGCTTGCTCATGGGATGACTCTGGTAATCTACTTCTAATTCATTATGCAATTACTAATCATGTATGTTCTGGTTCACAACTCTTTTGAGTACTTCTAATCTATAGGACGCTATAGGTTAGAGTTGTAGTATAGGTGTAAGCGTGGTGCTTAGATCTAGATTACTTGTGGATATCCCCTGTCTAGCTGGATCGTGTGGTAGGCCGCGTAGGTGACAGTTACGTTGGTCCTCTGTAGTCCACCTCTCGTTAGCAGGATGGGTAGGGTTTATCAGCCTATGGATAAGCATCCTTTGTGGTGTAATCTTATCACGTGGTTCGTCCCAGACATAGACATACCCCTTTGAAGTAGAGAAACCATAGTTATCCTCTCTATTCTGCTATCATCGCCCATATACTAGATTGCTCTACTCTCTATTCCCATATTATCACCTATTGTTATCTTACCTTTAATATTGTTCTTATTCAATTATACCATCTTTCCTATTTACACTTATCTATCTATCTTGGTTAAGTTAGAGCGTAGTTGGTTCTCCCGTTTCCTTGTGGATACGATAAAACCTTTAACCGGGTAAAAGCTTCAACGGTATCCGTGCGCTTGCGGATTATCTGTGTGCGTATAAATACCATAGTACACTCTAGTGCCTTGCTGGGGATGACAACCTAGTATTCAAGTGGTGTTAGCAAGTGTCAACAAGCATTTTTGGCGCCGTTGCCGGGGAAACGGTTGCTGAGTTGACTGCGAACTAGCTTAATCATTTTCTAAAAAAAATAAAATATATATATATATATATATTTTCCTTTTATCCTTTGCCTCATCTCTGCTATTCTTTCTTCTTATCTAATCCTTGATCTCTGGTCTATCATGAATTCAAACATGTCTATCTATGAATTCCATAGACCTACGGGCACACATCTCGAACCACCAAAATCTTTAAAGCCTATCATAGCATCTAGTTTTGAGATAGACCCCGAATACATAGAATTTGTTCAAAAACAACCTTTCTCAGGAGAAGGTGAGGAAAACCCATACACACACCTAAGAGAGTTTTATAGAGTCTGTGACCTCCTTCGCATAGAAGGAATGTCCGATGAGACCCTTAAATGGAAGCTCTTTCTGTTCTCTTTAACGGGAAAAGCTAGACATTGGTACAAACTCAAAGTAGGGAGTGTTCATGGAGATTGGAAGGAGTTACATAATAGTTTTCTTTTAAAATATTTTCCAATCTCCAAAGTGGTGGAACTTCGGCGTGAGATTCTTTCTTTTAGACAACTAGAAGAAGAATCTCTTGGCAAATCATGGGACCGCTTTATTAACCTTACTCTCACTGGCCCAAAGCTTTCTATTCCAGAAGAAGTTCTTCTAATTCATTTTTTGAGGGCCTTAGTAGGGAAGATAAGAAAACCCTTCATGTGGCCTCTGGAGGATCTTTCCACCACCTATCCGCTAGTGAAGCTTGGAATTTGATTTATTTAATGAGCGGAAAGTCTCCTAGCTTTTATATCCCTAAGAAAGAGACAGAACCAGTTCCTAGACAAAAAGAAGAAGTTTCGATAGCCAGATCACAACCACTTCAATTCCAAACTTTAGCTATCAATCATAAACCATCAATACCCCAAAATTCTCTAAGGGAGGAAGGAATTCTGACCTTAAATCTTTCAGATGCTGATGGTTTAGACTTCTGGTTCCATAAGAGACCTTCAAGCAAGGATAATTCAAATCCTTGCAATAATGTTTCTCTTAGAGAATGTCCTGGTTCCTGTTATGAAGAAGTCGAGGATGACATATCAAGTGAAGGAGAGCTAAGCCATATAGAAAATTCTATCAGCTCCCCTTTCCTGATCACAAGTTCCAAATGGCTAGAATGTGTAGAATGGATGGATAAGGAAGAAGCCTTAATGGATTCTGACTTTGGCTCAATTTCAAATGGTGAGTTCTTGACTCCCTTTGAAGATGAGATTCATCCAACTACAGAAGAGGACATAGGTGAGACCAATCCAGGAGATACTCCGAACATTCAGATTGGAGACGAAGATAACATTAATGAGCTTGGAATTTATTTCATAGCCATTTCATTCACTCCATGCTCATATGCAACATCTTCCCAATCTATTGGTCTCTCCAACATCACCACATTTGAGATCTCCAACCCCCTCTTCCTTTCTATTTATAAAAACTTTAAAAGGGTGGTTGTCGATGCATATGTCTATAATAAATATTGCAGATCTCGTTGAGTTGATCTTGATTTAGGTCAGCGTTGGAAGGGAAACCACTTCGCCGACATAAATTGATGGTTTCCCAAGGACAAGCTTGGTGTCCTAAAATAAGCACTGATCAGATCATAACATGAGTTTTTAATTATTTGCAACATTACCTTGTGTATTGAGCATATAAGGATAATTGTAAAAATATTCCTTCGGGTATTCTTGTCACTAACCTTTCCAGGATTGGAACAAGAAGATCAGATGAATGACAAGCAAGTACAAGGTATGTCCAACCAATCATCATGCAACACTGAATTAAATTCATCCAAACTTGAATTCTGCAAAATTCAAGCTTGGGGGAGTACTTTACATAAAAACATCCTTTGCCATGTTGCTATGTTGGTTGTCCCTACCTTTGAGACATGCTCAATTTGTTAAATACTAATCACACTACTTCATCTCCACTTGAGTAGATCTCTATAAATGCTGTCATGTTACCTTTGTCTATTTACTAGTAAGTGTTAGTTTGGAAGTACTGCACATACTTCTATTGGCTTTTAAATTAAGCATGGTGCTTAGGTTAAACAGCCTTCCTTAATCTGATTAGACATGGAGTCTAGTTCGGTTATTGAACTAAAAACTGCTTGTGTAGACATTGGTATATTTTTGTCGGACTAACCCCTGCAGAAAAACTTTCAATATCAACCTAGGAAGTCCTGAGAGAAACTCATCTCAGAGATGAAGAAAGTGACACATGAAGTTTAACAATTTACACAAGGAAGACGTAGCTCATAAGAGATGATCCATGGAGGGTGCCACAAACACGATACACAACCACTACGAATGGGAAGCTTCCACAAGGTAAGATGGTACCATCACTCTTCAATTAAGGTAACATCTTAAGATATCTGACTATCACTTTTATAAGCTTCTCCTTGGTTCTAGCGTTCACATAAATAAAGAGACAAACATGTATGATTTATAAATCCAAATTAACCAACCCAACTGATTCAGCATGTTTAGTCCTTTAATCTTTGTTCTTAGTACTACCTCCATGATCCCACACTCCTAATCATATGAGCTAAAATGTTACACATTCAATCATTGAGAGATATAAAGAAAAAGACATATACATAGATAGATTATCTTTCCATAAGGTTGAGCGATCTGATCTGACAAATGTTATAAGTGCTACACTCATGAACTTTTCATCCATCAACTTTGTCTTGCTCACTATGCTTAGGGTTAGAGAAGAACAAATACACTTTAGGTTCTGTTGGTGTTTTCCACCAACAGGACCCATGCACTTGATCTCTGCCTTATCTCTATGAGCAGGTACACTTCGAGCAAAACACGGAGGAGTTTTATAACTCTCAGACTCTACCAAGTGAAGGACCTGGATCTACGAGCACAAACACACTGAGCAGGATACTGCCAACACCGTACTCGAACTACTGGGCAAACGAAGAGGTGCAGACGTCAAGGTCCGCACCTGAATCAAATGACGCACCTGAAGAATGAACACGGTGAGAAGTCTTGTTAAGAAGACTTAAAACATTGAACCCTTGCCGAAAGGTAAGATCAGTAGTTATCCATATTTATCCTTTCTGCATTCCCTTTTCCCTTTAATTATTTACTTTCCTTAAATAGATTATTAGTTAATCATGCTATCTTGAAAAGAAAATAAAAATGTTAAAAAATACTAAGCCCCATGTGAGTATATGAGTGGCATAAAACCCATAAGTACCTTCACTGTGGTGGCATAAAAATAAAATAAATATTTCTTTTCTGCTTTATAAAATAAAAATATAAAAATAGGGAGTAATATTTATTGAGGAAGCTCAACATGATGAAGGCTAGATATTTATGCTAACACTTAATTAGTTCCACAAGCTTTGTTGTCTATTTGAGCTCCACAGAATTTAAGAATCAAGAAGACTAGCAGACGGAGGACATTCTAATCGCTGTCAGAATGCTGCTGACTTTCAAATACACCTCTGCCACCTGCTAGCTACATCAAGAGAAATTACGTTAAAATTCAGCTTGGGGGTGAAGGCTAGATATTTATGCTAACACTTAATTAGTTCCACAAGCTTTGTTGTCTATTTGAGCTCCACAGAATTTAAGAATCAAGAAGTAGCAGACGGAGGACATTCTATTCGCTGTCAGAATGCTGCTCACTTTCAAATACACCTCTGCCACCTGCTAGCTACATCAAGAGAAATTACGTCAAAATTCAGCTTGGGGGAGAGCACCCCCATTTATCTCGCTAAGTATTTCTACCTATCTTTATACTTATATTATGTTAGAATATTAAAATACATAAACTATGAAAAACCAAATAAAGATTTTGTGCTTATATATATATATATATATATATATCTTTTGCTTAGTGTGTTTAATAAATAAATAAAGTGGCTATGCTAATCTGAATCTTAATAATAAAACTCTAGCATGGATATGATGAATAGTTGCTCTGCCTAATTCGCAAATTTGAAGTTCTCTCTCAAGTTTAGACATAACTGTTATAATTTAAAGCTTGCTCTAGATCTAAACTTGTGGGATGAAAACTTGATCTGAAATCTAAGTTGTTAACGGATATGATATGGGAAGGTTGAGCTGCTGTTTATCTGTTCCTAGAGATGCTAGAATTCTGGAGAATTTTATCTTTGAAAAATCTTTAAAATATTGCATGATGAGTTCCTGTATGATGAGAGTTTAAATTCCTACCACAGCCATATATACATGCTTGCTAGACTTTGAGCCACACATTTACTATTTACTGCTTATGAGCATTGAGTGTGGTCAAGCTGTGTAGACCCTTAGGAGCTTGTCATGTGGTTAAATCAAGATTCACTTGCACGTTCACTCATATATGCTACTTCTACTCCGGAAGTACCATCCACATATATCCATCCATGTCCATCTCCAGAACCACCCAAAAATATTCTACTCCTAATCCGGGAGAGAATAGCCAAAAATATTTTTGTTTTCCCTTGTGAAATAGATGCTCAAGTTATCTTGCTACTACCACTTGCTATATTATCTCAAGAGATGAGTGCTCTGAAAAAAAAGAAGAAAAGAGAAGAAAAAAAATAAATGAGGAAATAAAAAGGGGCAAGTGCCCGGAACCTCGAAAGAAAGAAAAAGTGAGACGAGAGGTAAAAATGGACAAGTGTCCGACAGTAGAATTAGGGGTACAAGATACCCATCTGAGAGGAAAGAAAAAGAAGAGCATCTCATTCTCCTCATAAAGTTTTAAAAAGCAAGAAAGGTATGTATCCCCTCAAAAGAGCAAAAGTAGAATTAGACTTTCACCATTGTTATCACCATCATCACCATACACCATTCATTCGCCACACATGCACATCTTGATTTGGCTTATTGATTTGTTTCTTTGGATCCATGGTTTGACTATACAATAAATGTCTTGTAAGTATGTATACTTTATCTCCCACCTATGAGCTCCAGATATTAAAGCCTTATTAGAGTAGGGTGAGAGAGAAGGCAATGTCACTATGCCTTATACCACAAATACCACATATCTTGAGAGAAGGCATATACCATCACTGCCTTGGTAAGGATCCAGAAATACCACAAAAGAGAGATTTAGAGAGTCATACAAGGAACCTCTGAGTTTTATTTGAAAATCTGCAAAAACTCCAGAGCTATAGCTGATCAAGAATAAGAGACATGGCACTTGGCTAGACTGTTCTATCTTTTAACTACTCAAGACAGAAGTGACGGTTACAAGTCCCATGGTGAAAGGTAAAGTAAGTAAGTTTTAGTTCTTGACAGTTTACTCTAACTCAGAGATAAGATCTTATTTAAAAGCATGTGTACCGTCAAATTTTTAAGATATTGCTACAACTTCTGATCCATTGCTAAGTCTATCCTTGCTCAGGGACGAGCAAGAGGTAAGCTTGGGGGAGTTTGTTGACGGTCCTTAAGTATCAAATTTAATTATCAAATAAACAAAGAAAAGGATCCAAATGAAATCAACATCTAGACTTAGGGTTTTATCTGACAAATTCCATGAGTTTTGGTGTTTGTCTATTTCTGCAGGGGGTTATTAGGAAATACGGAAAAAGGCCCACACATCGGGATTACATAGAGATATTAACGTGCCGCGCAATTATCTTACATCTAGAAGACTCCAGAAGCCACGAGACCGAAGCGGAGAGGAAACGGGGCCAGAGGCAGGGCGCCCGCCCCCTCTGAGAGTCCAATCAGGACTCTGCTTCATGGGAGATCTCCACCGACCTAAAGGATCAAGGATAACCGTTCAATCAATGTCGGTTTGATCCGACGGCCCAGGTTCACTTGAGGGGACTATATAACCAGACCCCCTGGCCCCTGGAGGAGGCACCCCTTGATCATTATTCATTATTCATAGACAGAGCAAAAGCTAGGGTTTAGAGATGAGAGCTCTCCTCTCTTCTCTAAACTAGAGTAGATCTAGATAGTAGCGAGATGGAGAGCGAAGGAGGATTAGAGGAGAGGCCGGCCTGTCGGTTCTTCCTCCGGTTGTACTTCGTCATGATCAAGCTCTAATCAAGCTTGCTCATGGGATGACTCTGGTAATCTACTTCTAATTCATTATGCAATTACTAATCATGTATGTTCTGGTTCACAACTCTTTTGAGTACTTCTAATCTGTAGGACGCTATAGGTTAGAGTTGTAGTATAGGTGTAAGCGTGGTGCTTAGATCTAGATTACTTGTGGATATCCCTTGTCTAGCTGGATCGTGTGGTAGGCCACGTAGGTGACAGTTACGTTGGTCCTCTGTAGTCCACCTCTCGTTAGCAGGATGGGTAGGGTTTATCGGCCTATGGATAAGCATCCTTTGTGGTGTAATCTTATCACGTGGTTCGTCCCAGACATAGACATACCCCTTTGAAGTAGAGAAACCATAGTTATCCTCTCTATTCTGCTATCATCGCCCATATACTAGATTGCTCTACTCTGTATTTCCATATTATCACCTATTGTTATCTTACCTTTAATATTGTTCTTATTCAATTATACCATCTTTCCTATTTACAATTATCTATCTATCTTGGTTAAGTTAGAGCGTAGTTGGTTCTCCCGTTTCCCTGTGGATGCGATAAAACCTTTAACCGGGTAAAAGCTTCAACGGTATCCGTGCGCTTGCGGATTGTCTGTGTGCGTATAAATACCATAGTACACTCTAGTGCCATGCTGGGGATGACAACCTAGTATTCAAGTGGTGTTAGCAAGTGTCAACAGTATGCATTCATCACGATGAAAATCTCGAGAGGTCGCAGGCTGACCCACCGAATGGGTTCGACAGTCGATCTCGAGTACTAGAGTCAGAGATGCCCAGCGAGTGGTCGAAAAGCGAGGCCCGCCTCGAGAACTCGCTGGGGATGTCCAAGGCGAGGACGAGACGGTCGAGAGGGATCCCCACGAAGGGAGGCATCGAGCTGCTGGACTCTATAGAACGAGACCAGTAACCCCGACCATGTCGACCCCGCTTTATGAGAACGCCTCCGGGCTACAGCTGACCCCCTCGAACGGGGCACAGGTTCTCACAAGGATTACCCGATAGGAGGTCAATCTGGGGTAGAGGACGCTCGCTCCACTGGGAGTACGTCGCAAACCCGACGCTAAACCAACCGATCGAAGCCTCTAGCTCCTCCTCCATGACGAACACCAAGAGCGCTTCTGTCAGATAAGACTACATAACCCACAAAGGAGTCAAAGACTCCTCCAAGGGCTCGGGGGCTACCCCCGGGGGGGTCGCTCGCGTGACCCCACGGAAACTCGACCGAGAGCCTCTACTCGAGCGCAAAGCGCTCGAATAGAGACTCAGGGGCTACTGTCGAGGGTATCAGTAAGGGGTACCCTAACCAACGTACATAACGAGAGTACCCGTACATAAATCGAGGCCCCATCGACGCCCCCCCGATCGCATGCACGATTGTCGAGACAAGACGACGCCCATAGCCTCGAACACGGAAAGAGCATCGTCCGAATCAACAGGGGCTCGACCGAACAGCAGCCGTCGAATACGGAAACTGGCTCGTACGAATCAACAAGCCTCGAGCGCAAGGACGCCGCCCGTCGCCTGATGTGGGTATGGGAACCAGGGCATTTAATGCGCCTGTCGTGTTCTCACCTAACACGACAGTCACGGGAAGCGTGATAGGGAGCAAGCACCCATCCAATCACCCCTTTTGCAGCCTTGTCCACCGGATGAGTCAGAGCTTGGCAGGGCGCAGCGAGGCGGATGGGACGTCTCGTCACGACCCCCCTCGAGACGCCTAAAGTCAGCGCTCCAACCAGCAGGGCTTCACGCGGCGTCAGACCCTCGAGCAGGCACACTCCTTCCCTAAGAAGGGTCAGGTGGTGAAAGTTAGCGCCCCAACCACTCTGACGCGACTGAAGCCACGACGTACAGGCGTGCCCACGGTTGTGCCAATCCAGGACGACATGCAGAAGCCGGATTCAGGGGCACACGTAATCATCATCTAAGTACTGGGTAACAAGACGGCTCGAGGCCACGCCGGTACGGAAGTCTTGAGTATGTCAGCGCGCCACACCCCTATCGACCCCTACTCTGTCACCTACGCATGTAACCTAGGTCTCCCCTTGGAACTATAAAAGGGGAAGCTCAGGAAAGGATGAGGGACACAAGACATATGTAGAAGAGCAACCATACTTCATCTCCATCCATCCATACCATACCGACTTGTATTCACCCATGTACAAGCACTTAGGTGCAAGATAAAAGAAACACCTCTCCCCCCGCTGGACGTAGGGCCTTCTCTTGCCCGAACCAGGATAAATCTTTGTCTCTTTTCTTGCATCACCATCTGGAAAGGGGAGCACGCACAAGTTTTACTCGCTGGTGTGACCCCCCGGGGGGAAAATACCGACACACAGTTTGCGCCTAGTGCACCATAGTCTAAGAAACCATATTGGATGCACTATTTGGTACTCTTGCGTGAAGAGGCTCAAGTGGAAGCTTGGTTCGGTCAGTTTGGAGATAGTGCTAATCCTTATGCAAGGTAGGTGCATAGTTTGCATGGAACATACCATATGCTTGGAAATCAATTTGGATGCACCCGATGGAACTCCTTGACGACGTGTGTCATATGGAATCTCGCTTCGGTCCATTTGGAGACATTGTTAGTTTTGGTGCAAGATATGTGCACAGTTTGCACCTAATGCACCATAGTCTAAGAAACCATTTTGGACGCACCTGTTTGTACTTCGGGGAAAGAGGCTCAAGTGGAAGCTCAGTTTGATATGTTTATAGATAGTGCTAATCTTGATGCAAGATAGGTGCATGATTTGCAAGGAACATACCATATGCTTAGAAATCAATTTGGACGCACCCAATGGAACTCCTAGATGATGTGTGTCATATGGAATCTTGCTTCGGTCCGTTTGTAGACATTGTAAGTTTTAGTGCAAGATAGGTGCACAGTTTGCGCCTAATGCACCATAGTCTAAGAAACCATTTTGGATGCACTATTTGGTACTCTTGGGTGAAGAGGCTCAAGTGGAAGCTTGGTTCGGTCAGTTTGGAGATAGTGCTAATCCTTATGCAAGGTAGGTGCATGGTTTGCATGGAACATACCATATGCTTGGAAATCAATTTGGATGCACCCGATGGAACTCCTTGACGACATGTGTCATACGGAATCTCGCTTCGGTCCATTTGGAGACATTGTTAGTTTTGGTGCAAGATAGGTGCACAGTTTGTACCTAATGCACCATAGTCTAAGAAACCATTTTGGACGCACTTGTTGGTACTCCTAGGTGAAGGGGCTCAAGTGGATGCTCGGTTCGGTCTGTTTGGAGATAGTGCTAATCTTGATGCAAGATAGGTGCATGGTTTGCATGGAACATACCATATGCTTGGAAATCAATTTGGATGCACCCGATGGAACTCCTTGATGACGTCTGTCATATGGAATCTCACTTTGGTCTGTTTAGAAATAGTGTTAGTTTCAGTGCAAGATATGTGCATGGTTTGCGCCTAATGCACCATATAATGCGAACCCGCTAGGGTTTTTGGCCTGATCTTTCGATGAGAGGCGCTGGATAACTCGATTAGTGGATGGAGATGACGTTCACGGCCCGACTACAGCCCTCAAGACCGCGCCTTAGCAACCGATACACCACGTCCAACAGCCGTCACGATCTTGTGGAGCGCGACAACCAGCCCCTAGGGCTCCCGTCCTGCAAGCAATCGAAGAACTAGCAAGAACGAGGAAACAAGCACTGAATTTGCAAGATGAATTGAAGGTTTTAAACTGAATCTTAATCAACAATGGGGTTCCGAAGACAAGGAGACGGGCGGCTGATCCTGCACGCGCGCCTACAAGCAAGTAGCGAAGGCTAAACTTGATCTAAACAAAACCCAGTTGTTCATGGCGGCTCTAGATGTAAATAAATAGAGGGGAGGACGACCAAAGGGGTGCTAGAGTCATCCTCCAACCCTAGGACGCGTCCCTAATGGACTCAACTTGATACATGGGCCATTGGTCCAAAATAGGGTGACGCAGCACCAAAACAGAAAAAGGTGTCGGCACGAAAACAAGGACTGCGCCCGACTCATAAGCTGCATAGATATGTGGTTGGACCCATTGGAAAGTAGACTTCATGAGCTTTCCAACAAGTATAGGAACGTCCCAGTTGGAGTCCATATGACGCCGTGGTGATCCATACAAGTTAGAGTTATTTTCCAGTCCGAATCCAACTCCCAAAACGTGTTGGGTTTGGACTCTTTGTTTCCTTGCTTTAGAAGCGACGTGGTCACTTGATAGAGGATGTTGTGGAGGCTTGGACCTGATCTCCAATCACCTTTGTTAAGTTATCACTCTTCCCATATGCAATCAGCCCTTGAAGTTGGTGTTGCCTCAAATTCTGAATGCAGTTGAACCTTCCCTTGCTGATCTTGTCCATTATTCCTGAGCAACACGAAAGTGCACGTGTCTCCATTGTCTAAATATGATTGACAAGAGTTTAAAACTGAACTTACTTGAAGGTTGAGTTGATGGGCACGAGCACGAGTAAGAGGACCAGCTATAGGTTGTGTCGGAGAGGATGTAGGACCAGCTATAGGTTGTGCCGGAGAGGATGTAGGATATGTATCGCTGGTGGATGTAGGATATGTATCGCTGGTGTTGATGTCCTCATCATCCTCCCTTTCTTGCATTTGAGTCGTCCTCGACTCAAGCTCATCTTCCTCACCGAAATAAGGCTTCAAATCTGCAATGTTAAATGTGGGACTAACCCCAAAATCTGCAGGAAGATCAAGCTTATATGCATTCTCATTAATTCGTTGCAGCACTTTAAAAGGACCATCAGCTCTAGGCATCAATTTGGATTTTCTCAGTTCTAGAAATCTATCTTTTCGCAAATGCAACCAAACCAAATCCCCAGGTTCCAGAATCAATTGCTTTCTACCTTTATCTCCAGCGCATTTGTACTTAGCATTCATGCGCTCTATGTTTTGTTTAGTGGCTTCATGCAATTTTAACATCAATTCAGCACGTTGCTTAGCATCAAAATTTATTTTTTCAGAACTTGGCAAAGGCATTAAATCAATAGGAGCACGTGGCAAGAAGCCATAGACAATCTCAAAAGGACACATTTTTGTAGTAGAATGCAATGAATGATTATAGGCGAACTCAATATGAGGCAAACATTCTTCCCACATCTTAATATTCTTCTTTAAAACAGCCCTTAACATAGTGGATAAAGTTCTATTAACAACTTCAGTTTGACCATTAGTTTGGGGATGACAAGTGGTGGAAAATAAAAGCTTAGTCCCCAATTTGAACCACAAAGTCTTCCAAAAATGACTAAGAAATTTAGCATCACGATCAGAAACAATTGTGTTGGGCACACCATGTAAGCGAACAATTTCTCGAAAGAACAAATCAGCAATATTTGTAGCATCATCAGTTTTATGACATGGTATAAAATGTGCCATCTTAGAAAATCTATCAACAACCACAAACACACTATCACGTCCCCTCCTAGTCCTCGGTAGTCCCAACACAAAATCCATAGATATATCCTCCCAAGGAGCATTAGGAACAGGAAGAGGTAAATACAAACCATGGGGATTTAACCGTGACTTTGCCTTTTGGCATGTTGTGCAACGAGCAACAAACCTCTCCACATCTCTCCTCATCCTTGGCCAAAAGAAATGACCAGCAAGTATGTCCTCCGTCTTCTTTGCTCCAAAATGTCCCATCAAACCTCCTCCATGAGCTTCCTGTAACAACAACAAACGAACAGAGCTAGCTGGAATGCATAGCTTGCTAGCTCTAAACACAAACCCATCACTGACGATGAATTTATTCCACCCTTTTCCATCTTTACAATGCAGCAACACGTCTCTAAAATCAGCATCATGAACATATTGGTCTTTAATTGTTTCTAACCCAAATATCTTGTAATCAAGTTGATTCAGCAAAGTATATCTCCGTGATAAAGCATCAGCAATAATATTTTCCTTCCCTTTCTTGTGCTTAATAATATAAGGAAAAGATTCAATAAATTCAACCCATTTTGCATGCCTATGATTTAGTTTTCCTTGACTACGAATATGTTTCAAAGATTCATGATCAGAATGGATAATAAACTCTTTGGGCCACAAATAATGCTGCCATGTCTCTAATGTTCTAACAAGAGCATAGAGTTCTTTATCATAAGTTGAATAATTGAGAACAGGCCCACTCAATTTCTCACTAAAATATGCAATAGGTTTTCCCTCTTGTAATAAAACACCTCCCAAACCAATTCCACTAGCATCACATTCAAGCTCAAAAGTCTTATTAAAATCAGGAAGTTGTAGGAGAGGTGCATGAGTTAACTTATCTTTCAACATGTTGAATGAATTCTCTTGTGCTTTGCCCCAATCAAAAGGCACCCCCTTCTTTGTAAGCTCATTCAATGGTGCAGCAATGGTGCTGAAATCCTTCACAAAACGGCGATAGAATCCAGCAAGTCCTAGGAAACTCCGCACCTGGGTGATAGTATTTGGGACAGGCCATCCCTGTATAGCTTCCACCTTGGCTTGATCAACCTCAATTCCCTGTGGAGTCACAACATAACCAAGAAAAGACACTCGATCGGTGCAAAAGGTGCACTTCTCAAGGTTACCAAATAAACGTGCCTCGCGTAGTGCATTAAAAACAGCACGTAAATGATCAAGATGTTCATCCAATGATTTGTTGTAAATCAATATGTCATCAAAATATACGACAACAAATTTCCCAATGAAAGCACGCAAGACCTCGTTCATTAATCTCATGAAAGTACTAGGTGCATTAGTTAAACCAAAAGGCATGACTAACCACTCATACAAACCGAACTTAGTTTT
>NC_012875.2:22493697-22528208 GCF_000003195.3 Sorghum bicolor
AAAAAAAGGGGGTCCAAAGAGTTTCCACGGACGGCAGTGCACGCTTTACCTGAACGTGTTATGCCGCTATGTTGAGAATTTTGCGATCATGGTATAGAAAAGAATACTGATTTGATCTACCATGATGCATAGAATCTCTATCAAATTGCCAAGGTCTACCTAGCAGAATGTTACAAGCTTGCATAGGCACAACATCACATTCAACAATATCTTTGTAGGATCCGATGGAAAAATTAATTCTCACAAGTCTAGTTACCTTTGCCTTACCACTGTTGTTCAGCCATTGGATGTAGTAGGGATGCGGGTGTGGTTTGGTGTTGAGGGCAAGCTTCTGCACCATATCGCTGCTTGCCAAGTTGTTGCAGCTACCTCCATCAATGATCATGCGACAAGAATGCTCTTTGATGACACACTTTGTTTGGAATAAAATGTGTCGCTGATTTTGCTCCGCCATCTCCATTTGTGCACTAAGCACTCGCTGCACGATCAAGCTCTCATAGTGGTCCGCTTCACCTGCATTAATATGTTCTTCTATTTGATCTTCATTACCTGCATGGTCAGTCGCAAGCAGTGCAAGTGTATCCTCATCAAAATCACTAGCAGATGAGTACTCACCATCATCCCTGACAATCATAACTCGCTTGTTTGGGCAGTCACGCATCATGTGCCCATATCCCTTGCACCGATGACATTGTATGTTGCTTGTTCTACCCGTCGATGCCACGGATGAAGTACTCGCAGCAGGCTTTTGCATCGTCTTCACAACTGAATTGGTGGGGGCAGCTCGAGCCTTGTCACTAGATGATGGAGTAGAAATACGTGTAGATGGAGTTGAAGCCATGTGTTGCTGCCATGACTTAGCCTTCCCTGCAGAAATATTACTCCTTGCGCTAGCACGTCGTCCCTGCACTTCCCTTTCAGCTTTACAAGCAAGATGAAACAAACGGGTTACATTATTGTATTCTTTGTAAGCGAGGATGTCCTGAATTTCCCGATTTAACCCACCCAAAAATCTAGCCATAGCCGGTTCCTCATCCTCCTCTAGGTTACAACGCAACATACCCGTTTGTAATTCCTGATAATATTCTTCTACACTTTTAGCACCTTGTCTTAACTGCTGCAACTTATTTATCATATCACGCGCATAGTAAGATGGAACAAATCTAGCTCTCATGGCCCTTTTCAGCGCATCCCAAGTTCTAGGTAAGTTATTAGGATTTTTCTTTCCATATTCTATCCACCAAACAGAAGCAAAATCTGTAAACTCACTAGTAGCAGCCCTAACACGTGTAGTCTCAGGAAATTCATGACATGCAAACTTTTGATCAACAGCAATCTCCCAAGTGATGTAAGCATCAGGGTCATATTTACCATCAAAAGGGGCTATCTTAAATTTAATCTTACTGAAAGCATCATCATTATTGTGTACCTCGCGTCGGCGGTTGCCACCCATACCTCTACGGTTGTGACGAAGGCGACGTCGATCACGAGTGTCTTGATCATCATGTTCAGTATCACCAGTGTAGTCATCTTCATGACTACCGTGCTCTCGATCTCCCTCCTTTTCTTCTTTATGCTTCTCTTTATCTTCGGTGTGGAAAGCATCAAATCGCCTTAGGAGAGCAGCAAGACTTTTGTCCACACTAGCAACGGATTCCTCCAAACTTGTGAGCTTGTTGTTTGTGGCAATCTGCGTAGCCTCCAACTGCCCCAAGTTTTCATTTGTCACCTGCAAGTCGTTATCAAGTCCCTCTGTGTGCAGCTTCACTTTCCTTTCAAAATGTTGTATGATGCCCTTAGTGCGAGGTGTAAGTGGTGTTTCGTTACCATCATCTGCCCCTGGCATGGTTCAAAGACAAAGACAACAAAAAGGCAAGTGAAGAAATAAAAGCCCTACAACTACTAGGATGTAGCTACAGCAAGTCGCTCACACTCAACCTGTAACACAAGTTCTTACCAATTCTTACCTTGCTTGACAGGAGGGGTCGTCTGCCAACAAGTGTACAGCAATGGACGAAGTGTATCGGTGCTGCAACACAAGACCTGTCAAGCTGTAGAGTATGTGGAGCTATAGGTGGGCTGAAACAAGGAACGAACTAGCACCACGTTAGTTATAAAAGCGAGCTGAATAAGCGTTCGACGATGGTACTGTGCTGGTCCTAGGCTAGACCGTGCTAGAGACGCGAGCCTGGACACAAAGGAAAACCACAGCACACCCCCGAAAACAAGGTGGAAGAAACCTAAAATCAATATGAAAAACAGCCCCTTTTTTTGTTTTGAATCTTTTCTCTTTTCTTTTTTTTTCTTTTTTTTTCTTTTTTTAGGCAACCTCAAAAACTGATTATATGAACAAAGGAATACAAAAGAGCAATTCGCTACACACACTTTTCTCTCTCTCTCTCTCTAGAGTAAGGCCGAACAAGTATGGAGTTATCTTTCTTTTTGGATCACAGTTCAATTCGGACTTCACAACAGATTCGACAGAGAGAAGATATGGTAATACTCGGCTGTGTATAGATGGTGACAAGAACTCGAAACTCTAAAGGACTAGACACTAAGACCAGCAACTCGACACAAATCGAAGCAACACAAATTCAACAAGCCCTAACTAAAACGGTACTAGCCAAGGCACAAAGGTTTAATAGGATTATGGAAAAACTAATCTACTATATTTTTTTTGGCTTTTCTGGACTATAGGAAATTAATTAAAAACAGCAAAGGATTAGAAGTCTCTCACCGAAGAACCTTGCTCTGATACCAACTGATGCGAATCCGCTAGGGTTTTTTTGCCCGATCTTTTGATGAGAGACGGGGATAACTCGATTAGTGGATGGAGATGACATTCATGGCCCGACTACAGCCCTCAAGACCGCACCTTAGCAACCGATACACCACGTCCAACAGCCGTCACGATCTTGTGGAGCGCGACAACCAGCCCCTAGGGCTCCCGTCCTGCAAGCAATCGAAGAACTAGCAAGAACGAGGAAACAAGCACTGAATTTGCAAGATGAATTGAAGGTTTTAAACTGAATCTTAATCAACAATGGGGTTCCGAAGACAAGGAGACGGGTGGCTGATCCTGCACGCGCGCCTACAAGCAAGTAGCGAAGGCTAAACTTGATCTAAACAAAACCCAGTTGTTCATGGCGGCTCTAGATGTAAATAAATAGAGGGGAGGACGACCAAAGGGGTGCTAGAGTCGTCCTCCAACCCTAGGACGCGTCCCTAATGGACTCAACTTGATACATGGGCCATTGGTCCAAAATAGGGTGACGCAGCACCAAAACAGAAAAAGGTGTCGGCACGAAAACAAGGACTGCGCCCAACTCATAGATATGTGGTTGGACCCATTGGAAAGTAGACTTCATGAGCTTTCCAACAAGTATAGGAACGTCCCAGTTGGAGTCCATATGACGCCGTGGTGATCCATACAAGTTAGAGTTATTTTCCAGTCCGAATCCAACTCCCAAAACGTGTTGGGTTTGGACTCTTTGTTTCCTTGCTTTAGAAGCGACGTGGTCACTTGATAGAGGATGTTGTGGAGGCTTGGACCTGATCTCCAATCACCTTTGTTAAGTTATCACTCTTCCCATATGCAATCAGCCCTTGAAGTTGGTGTTGCCTCAAATTCTGAATGCAGTTGAACCTTCCCTTGCTGATCTTGTCCATTATTCCTGAGCAACACGAAAGTGCACGTGTCTCCATTGTCTAAATATGATTGACAAGAGTTTAAAACTGAACTTAATTGAAGGTTGAGTTGACGGGCACGAGCACGAGTAAGAGGACCAGCTATAGGTTGTGTCGGAGAGGATTTAGGACCAGCTATAGGTTGTGCCGGAGAGGATGTAGGATATGTATCGCTGGTGGATGTAGGATATGTATCGCTGGTGTTGATGTCCTCATCACCATAGTCTAAGAAACCATTTTGGAAGCACCTGTTGACACTTTGGTGAAGAGGCTCAAGTGGAAGCTCGGTTTGATAAGTTTGGAGATAGTGCTAATCTTGATGCTAGATAGGTGCATGATTTGCAAGGAACATACCATATGCTTAGAAATCAATTTGGACGCACCCAATGGAACTCCTAGATGACGTGTGTCATATTTGCTTTGATCCGTTTGTAGACATTGTAAGTTTTAGTGCAAGATAGGTGCACAGTTTGCGCCTAATGCACCATAGTCTAATAAACCATTTTGGATGCACTATTTGGTACTGTTAGGTGAAGAGGCTCAAGTGGAAGCTTGGTTCGGTCAGTTTGGAGATAGTGCTAATCCTTATGCAAGGTAGGTGCATGGTTTGCATGGAACATACCATATACTTGGAAATCAATTTGGATCCACCCGATGGAACTCCTTGACGACGTGTGTCATATGGAATCTCGCTTCGGTCCATTTGGAGACATTGTTAGTTTCGGTGCAAGATAGGTGCACAGTTTGCACCTAATGCACCATAGTTTAAGAAACAATTTTGGACGGACTTGTTGGTACTCCTAGGTGAAGCGGCTCAAGTGGATGCTCGGTTCGGTCTGGTTGGAGATAGTGCTAATCTTGATGCAAGATAGGTGCATAGTTTGCATGGAACATACCATATGCTTGGAAATCAATTTGGATGCACCCGATGGAACTCCTTGATGACGTCTGTCATATGGAATCTCACTCTGGTCTGTTTAGATATAGTGTTAGTTTCGGTGCAAGATATGTGCATGGTTTGCGCCTAATGCACCATAGTCTAAGAAACCATTTTGGAAGCATCTGTTGATACTTTGGTGAAGAGGCTCAAGTGGAAGCTCGGTTTGATCTGTTTGAAGATAGTGCTAATCTTGATGCAAGATAGGTGCATGATTTGCAAGGAACATACCATATGCATAGAAATCAATTTGGACACACTCAATGGAACTCCTAGATGACGTGTGTCATATTGAATCTTGCTTCGGTCCGTTTGTAGACATTGTAAGTTTTAGTGCAAGATAGGTGCACAGTTTGCGCCTAATGCACTATAGTCTAAGAAACCATTTTGGACGCACTATTTAGTACTCTTGGGTGAAGAAGCTCAAGTGGAAGCTTGGTTCGGTCAGTTTGGAGATAGTGCTAATCCTTATGTAAAGTAGGTGCATGGTTTGCATGGAACATACCATATGCTTGGAAATCAATTTGGATGCACCCGATGGAACTCCTTGACGACGTGTGTCATATAGAATCTCGCTTCGGTCCATTTGGAGACATTGTTGGTTTCGGTGCAAGATAGGTGCACAGTTTGCACCTAATGCACCATAGTCTAAGAAACCATTTTAGACGCACTTGTTGGTACTCCTAGGTGAAGGGGCTCAAGTGGATGCTCGGTTCGGTTTGTTTGGAGATAGTGCTAATCTTGATGCAAGATAGGTGCACGGTTTGCATGGAACATACCAAATGCTTGGAAATCAATCTGGACGCATATGATGGAACTCCTAGATGGCGTGTGTCATACAAAATCTTGCTTTGGTCTGTTTGGAGACAGTGTTAGTTTTGGTGCAAGGTTTGCACATAATGCAGCACAGGCTAAGAAACCATTTTGGACGCACCCGATGGTACTCCTAGGTAAAAGGCTCAAGTGAAAGCTCAATTTGGACTATTTGGAGATAGTGCTAATCTTGATGCAAGAAAGAGGCAGGGTCTGCATGGAACATACCATATGCTTAGAAATTAATTTGGACACACCCGATAGAACTCCTTGATGACGTGTGTCATACGGAATCTCGCTTTGGTGTGTTAGAGATTGTATTAGTTTCGGTGCAAGATATGTGCACGGTTTGCGCCTAATGCACCAAAGTCTAAGAAACCATTTTGGAAGCACCAGTTGGTACTCCTAGGTGAAGAGGCTCAAGTGGAGGCTCGGTTCGGTCTGTTTAGAGATAGTGCTAGTCTTGATGCAAGATAGGTGCACGATTTGCATGGAACACACCATATTCTTGGAAATCAATTTGGATGCACCCGATGGAACTCCTTGATGACGTGTGTAATTTGGAATCTCGCTTCGATCCATTTGGAGACATTGTTAGTTTCGGTGCAAGATAGGTGCATAGTTTGCACCTAATGCACCATAGTCTAAGAAACCATTTTGGACGCACTTGTTGGTACTCCTAGGTGAAGGGGCTCAAGTGGATGCTCGGTTCGGTCTATTTGGAGATAGTGCTAATCTTGATGTAAGATAGATGCATGGTTTGCATGGAACATATGATATGCTTAGAAATCAATTAGGACGCACCTGATATAACTCCTTGATGATTTACGTCATATGGAATCTTGCTTCGGTTCATTTAGAGACAGTGTTAGTTTTGGTAGAAGATATGTGCACGGTTTACGCCTAATGCACCATAGGCTAAGAAACCATTTTAGACGCACCCGATGGTACTCGTAGTTGAAGAGGCTCAAGTGGAGGCTTGATTTGGTCTGTTTGGATATAGTGCTAATCTTGATGCAAGATAGTTGCACAGTTTGCATGCAACGTACCATATGTTAAGAAATCAATTTGGACGCACCCAATGGAACTCCTAGATGATGTGTGTCATATGGAATCTTGCTTCGGTCTGTTTGGAGATAGTGCTAATCTTGATGCAAGATAGGTGCACGGTTTGCATGGAACATACCATATGCTTGGAAATCATTTTGGATGCACCCGATGGAACTCCTTGATGACGTGTGTCATATGGAATCTCACTTTGGCCTGTTTAGAAATAGTGTTAGTTCTGGGGTGCAAGATATGTGCATGGTTTGCGCCTAATGCACTATAGTCTAAGAAACCATTTTGGACGCACCCAATGGAACTCCTAGATGACGCGTGTCATATGGAATCTTGCTTCGGTCCTTTTGTAGACATTGTAAGTTTTAGTGCAAGATAGGTGCACAGTTTGCGCCTAATGCACTATAGTCTAAGAAACAATTTTGGACGCACTATTTGGTACTCTTGGGTGAAGAGGCTCAAGTGGAAGCTTGGTTCGGTCAGTTTGGTGATAGTGATAATCCTTATGCAAGGTAGGTGCATGGTTTGCATGGAACATACCATATGCTTGGAAATCAATTTGGATGCACCCGATGGAACTCCTTGACGACGTGTGTCATATGGAATCTCGCTTTGGTCCGTTTAGAGACAGGTTAGTTTCGGTGCAAGATAGGTGCACAGTTTGCACCTAATGCACCATACGATAAGAAACCATTTTGGACACACCCGATGGTCCTCCTAGGTCAAGGGGCTCTAGTGAAAGCTCGGTTTGGTCTGTTTGGAGATACTGCTAATCTTGATGCAAGATAGATGCACGGTTTGCATGGAACATACGATATGCTCAGAAAATGAATTAAGACGCACCTGATATAACTCCTTGATGATGTGTGTCATATGGAATCTTGCTTCGGTTCGTTTAGAGACAGTGTTTGTTTTGGTAGAAGATATGTGCATGGTTTAGGCCTAATGCACCATAGGCTAAGAAACCATTTTAGACGCACCCGATGGTACTCGTAGTTGAAGAGGCTCAAGTGGAGGCTCGATTTGGTCTGTTCGGATATAGTGCTAATCTTGATGCAAGATAGTTGCACAGTTTGCATGCAGCGTACCATATGTTAAGAAATCAATTTGGACGCACCCAATGGACTCCTAGATAACGTGTGTCATATGGAATCTCGCTTCGGTCTGTTTGGAGACAATGTTAGTTTCGGTGCAAGATAGGTGCATAGTTTGTGCCTAATGCACCATAGTCTAAGAAACCATTTTTGACACATCTGTTTATACTCCTAGATGAAGAGGCTCAAGTGGAAGCTCGGTTCGGTCTGTTTGGAGATAGTGCTAATCTTGATGCAAGATAGGTGCACGGTTTGCATGGAACATACCATATGCTTGGAAATCAATTTGGATGCACCCGACGGAACTCCTTGATGAAGTGTGTCATATGGAATCTTGCTTTGGTCTGTTTAGAAACGGTGTTAGTTTCACTGCAAGATATGTGCATGGTTTGCGCCTAATGCACTATAGTCTAAGAAACTATTTTGAAAGCGCCTATTGGTACTTCGGTGAAGAGGCACAAGTGGAAGCTCGGGTTGATCTGTTGAGAGATAGTGCTAATCTGATGCAAGATAGGTGCATGATTTAAAAAGAACATACCATATGCTTAGAAGTCAATTTGGACGCACCCAATGGAATTCCTAGTTGACGTGTGTCATATGGAATCTTGCTTCGGTCCGTTTGTAGACTATGTAAGTTTTAGTGCAAGATAGGTGCACAGTTTGCGCCAAATGCACCATAGTCTAAGAAACCATTTTGGACGCACAATTTGGTACTCTTGGGTGAAGAGGCTCAAGTGGAAGCTCGGTTTGATAAGTTTGGAGATAGTGCTAATCTTGATGCAAGATAGATGCATGATTTGCAAGGAACATACCATATGCTTAGAAATCAATTTGGACGCACCTAATGGACCTCCTAGATGACATGTGTCACATTTGCTTCGATCCGTTTGTAGACATTGTAAGTTTTAGTGCCCGATAGGTGCACAGTTTGCGCCTAATGCACCATAGTCTAAGAAACCATTTTGGATGCACTATTTGGTACTCTTGGGTGAAGAGGCTCAAGTGGAAGCTTGGTTCGATCAGTTTAGAGATAGTGCTAATCCTTATGCAAGGTATGTGCATGGTTTGCATGGAACATACCATATGCTTGGAAATCAATTTGGATGCACCCGATGAAACTCCTTGACGACGTGTGTCATATGGAATCTCGCTTCGGTCTATTTGGAGACATTGTTAGTTTCGGTGCAAGATAGGTGCACAGTTTGCACCTAATGCACCATAGTCTAAGAAACCATTTTGGACGCACTTGTTGGTACTCCTAGGTGAAGGGGCTCAAGTGGATGCTCGGTTCTGTCTGTTTGGAGATAGTGCTAATCTTGATGCAAGATAGGTGTATGGTTTGCATGGAACATACCATATGCTTGGAAATCAATTTGGATGCACCCGATGGAACTCCTTGATGACGTCTGTCATATGGAATCTCAATTTGGTCTGTTTAGAAATAGTGTTAGTTTTGGTGCAATATATGTGCATGGTTTGCGCCTAATGCACCATAGTCTAAGAAACTATTTTGGAAGCAACTGTGGACACTTTGGCGAAGAGGCTCAAGTGGAAGCTCAGTTTGATAAGTTTGGAGATAGTGCTAATCTTGATGCTAGATAGGTGCATGATTTGCAAGGAACATACCATATGCTTAGAAATCAATTTGGACGCACCCAATGGAACTCCTAGATGACGTGTGTCATATTTGCTTCGCTCCGTTTGTAGACATTGTAAGTTTTAGTGCAAGATAGGTGCACAGTTTGCGCCTAATGCACCATAGTCTAAGAAACCATTTTGGATGCACTATTTGGTACTCTTGGGTGAAGAGGCTCAAGTGGAAGCTTGGTTCGGTCAGTTTGAAGATAGTGCTAATCCTTATGCAAGGTAGGTGCATGGTTTGCATGGAACAAACCATATGCTTGGAAATCAATTTGGATGCACCCGATGGAACTCCTTGACGACGTGTGTCATATGGAATCTCGCTTCGGTCCGTTTGGAGACATTGTTAGTTTCGGTGCAAGATAGGTGCACAGTTTGCACCTAATGCACCATTGTCTAAGAAACCATTTTGGACGCACTTGTTGGTACTCCTAGGTGAAGGGCTCAAGTGGATGCTCGGTTCGATCTGTTTGGAGATAGTGCTAATCTTGATGCAAGAGAGGTGCACGGTTTGCATGGAACATACCAAATACTTGGAAATCAATCTGGACGCATATGATGGAACTCCTAGATGACGTGTGTCATACAAAATCTTGCTTTAGTCTGTTTGGAGACAGTGTTAGTTTCGGTGCAAGGTTTGCACATAATGCAGCATAGGCTAAGAAACCATTTTGGACGCACCCGATGGTACTCCTAGGTAAAAGGCTCAAGTGAAAGCTCAATTTGGTCTATTTGGAGATAGTGCTAATCTTGATGCAAGATAAATGCATGGTCTGCATGGAACGTACCATATGCTTAGAAATTAATTTGGACACACCCGATAGAACTCCTTGATGACGTGTGTCATACGGAATCTCACTTTGGTGTGCTTAGAGATTGTATTAGTTTCGGTGCAAGATATGTGCACGGTTTGCGCCTAATGCACCAAAGTCTAAGAAACCATTTTGGAAGCACCTGTTGGTACTACTAGGTGAAGAGGCTCTAGTGGAGGCTCGGTTCGGTCTGTTTAGAGATAGTGCTAGTCTTGATGCAAGATAGGTGCACGATTTGCATGGAACATACCATATGCTTGGAAATCAATTTGGATGCACCCGATGGAACTCCTTGATGACGTGTATAATTTGGAATCTCACTTCGGTCCATTTGGAGATATTGTTAGTTTCGGTGCAAGATAGATGCACGGTTTGCACCTAATGCACCAGTCTAAGAAACCATTTTGGACGCACTTGTTGGTACTCCTAGGTGAAGGGGCTCAAGTGGATGCTCGGTTTGGTCTATTTGGAGATAGTGCTAATCTTGATGCAAGATAGATGCATGGTTTGCATGGAACATACGATATGCTTAGAAATCAATTAGGACGCACCTGATATAACTCCTTGATGATTTGTGTCATATGGAATCTTGCTTTGGTTCGTTTAGAGACAGTGTTAGTTTTGGTAGAAGATATGTGCACGGTTTACGCCTAATGCACCATAGGCTAAGAAACCATTTTAGACGCACCCGATGGAACTCGTAGTTGAAGAGGCTCAAGTGGAGGCTCGATTTGGTCTGTTTGGATATAGTGCTAATCTTGATGCAAGGTAGTTTCACAGTTTGCATGCAACGTACCATATGTTAAGAAATCAATTTGGACGCACCCAATGGAACTCCTAGATGACATGTGTCATATGGAATCTTGCTTCGGTCTGTTTGGAGACAATGTTAGTTTCGGTGCAAGATAGGTGCATAGTTTGTGTGTAATGCACCATAGTCTAAGAAACCATTTTTGACACACCTGTTTGTACTCCTAGATGAAGAGGCTCAAGTGGAAGCTCGGGTTGATCTGTTTAGAGATAGTGCTAATCTGATGCAAGATAGGTGCATGATTTGCAAAGAACATACCATATGCTTAGAAGTCAATTTGGATGCACCCAATGGAACTCCTAGTTTACGTGTGTCACATGGAATCTTGCTTCGGTCCGTTTGTAGACATTGTAAGTTTTAGTGCAAAATAGGTGCATAGTTTGTGCCTAATGCACCATAGTCTAAGAAACCATTTTTGACGCACCTGTTTGTACTCCTAGATGAAGAGGCTCAAGTGGAAGCTCGGTTCAGTGTGTTTGGAGATAGTGCTAATCTTGATGCAAGGTAGGTGTATGGTTTGCATGCAACATACCATATGCTTGGAAATCAATTTGTATGCACCCGATGGAACTCCTTGATGACATGTGTCATATGGAATCTCGCTTCGGTCCATTTGGAGACATTGTTAGTTTCGGTGCAAGATAGGTGCACAGTTTGCACCTAATGCACCATACTCTAAGAAACCATTTTGGACACAGTTGTTGGTACTCCTAGGTGAAGGGGTTCAAGTGGATGCTCGGTTCGGTCTGTTTGGAGATAGTGCTAATCTTGATGCAAGATAGGTGCACGGTTTGCATGGAACAACCAAATGCTTGGAAAACAATCTCGACGCACATGATGGAACTCCTAGATGACGTGTGTCATACAAAATCTTGCTTTGGTCTGTTTGGAGACAGTGTTAGTTTCGGTGCAAGATAGGTGCAAGGTTTGCATATAATGCAGCATAGGCTAAGAAACCATTTTGGACGCACCCAATGGTACTCCTTGGTAAAAGGCTCAAGTGAAAGCTCAGTTTGGTCTATTTGGAGATAGTGCTAATCTTGATGCAAGATAGATGCACGGTCTGCATGGAATGTACCATATACTTAGAAATTAATTTGGACACACCCGATAGAACTCCTTGATGACGTGTGTCATATGGAATCTCGCTTTGGTGTGCTTAGAGACAGTATTAGTTTCGGTGCAAGTTATGTGCACGGTTTGCGCCTAATTTACCAAAGTCTAAGAAACCATTTTGGAAGCACCTGTTAGTACTCCTAGGTGAAGAGGCTCAAGTGGAGGCTCGGTTCAGTCTGTTTACATATAGTGCTAATCTTGATGCAAGATAGGTGCACCATGTGCTCAGAAATCAATTTGGATGCACCAGATGGAACTCCTAGATGACATCTGTCATATGGAATCTCACTTTGGTCCGTTTAGAGACAGTGTTAGTTTCGGTGCAAGATAGGTGCACGGTGAAAGGATCAAGATGCCCAAGAGGGGGGTTGAATTGGGCTTCTCTAAAAATTTAAGCAACCTATAAGGTCCAATTCAACCCCTTGTGCCTAGTGTGACCTAGAGAGCTACCGGATAAAAGTTTTGCAACCTAGTTCCAATCCTATTCTAGCATGGCAATTCTAAGAATGTAAAAGCACAAAGTAAATGCTAGAATGTAAAGGAGTAGTGGAAGAAAGTGCTCGACGATGTTTTGCCGAGGTATCGAAGAGTCGCCACTCTCCACTAGTCCTCGTTGGAGCACCCGCGCAAGGGTCTTGCTCCCCCTTGGTCCGCGCAAGGACCAAGTGCTCTCTACGGGCTGATTCTTCGACACTCCGTCGCGGTGAATCGCCCAAAACCGCTCACAAGCTTGACACGAGCCACCCACAAGAACTCCGGGCGGTCTTCGTGCCTCCAATCACCACCGAACCGTCTAGGTGATGGCGATCACCAAGAGTAACAAGCAAAGAACTCTCACTTGACCCAAACAAGGCTCTAGAGAGTGGTGGATGCACACTTGACTCTTGGAACTCACTAGAGAAGGATTCTCTCAAGAAATCACTCAAACTTCAATCCTCTCTAGGCTCTTGCTACTCTCTTGCTCCACAACAAGTTTCTCTGATGTTCAAATGGGCAAGAGAGCTCTCATGGACGAGGTGGAGGAGTATAAATACTATCCACGAAGTCCAAAGGTCGGCCAACCGTTTTCCACTGAAAACGAGGTCACCGGACGCACATTATGTTGCACCGGACGCACTGCACCGAGCGTCCGGTGCTTCATAACGGCTAACTGTACTTCCTTCTGACAGGTCACCGGACGCTAACTTCCAGCGTCCGGTGCACCGTTCGGTGCTCGGGAGAACTTTACAAGCTCCCTGCGCATGGGACCGGACGCTACCCGGTGCGTCCGGTGCTCGGGGAAGGCTTGCAACCTCCCTAGGTATGGGACCGGACGCTACCCGGTGCGTCCGGTGCTAGCGTCCGGTGCCTAACCCTAAGCACGGCACTACGCAAACGGCTAAGGACCTCACCGGACGCACTCACAGAGCATCCGGTGCAGCGTCCGGTGCCCCTTTGGGCACCCAAACTTCGTCGAAACGCGATTGCTCCAAAACGAAGTTGGTTTCTCTCGATCTAAGGACTATCTCTGAGCTGCCTAGTGCTAGGTTTACCAAGTGTGCACCACACCTAAACCTATAGCCTTGCCTAAGTCAAGCTTCTAGATCAAAGCCCCTCTTAATAGTACGGTCAAAGGAAAACAAAGTCCTAAACTACTCTAAGTGCCCTTCTTCACCATATGGCACTTAGACCTAGTCTAGTCTTGATGATGTCCATCCATCCTTTGAAAACCGAAACGATTTCCACTATTAAGTAGGCATGTACGTTCCTATCCATCGAGTACCTATTTACCATGACCTTACCTATGACTTTGCCTCTGCAAAACACACGTTAGTCATAGTAATCAATAATGTCATTAATCACCAAAATCACTAGGGGCCTAGATGCTCTTTCAATCTCCCCCTTTTTGGTGATTGATGACAACCTCTAGTATGAAAAGAGTTGAGGTTTTTAAAGTGACTTGGTTTCAATAAGCATGTTACAATAAGAGCAAAAGGATTAGTCATGCTTATATCAACCAAGTCTAATACCCTGCATCCAAATATGTGAGTGGTATATGACAGGATATAAACATAAGGCTCATAAGTACATCGGAGTAAAAACGCGGAAGCAAAGGTGATTACGAGCCAAAACACATGACATTAAGATATCACAAATAGCACAAGTCATGTCTCACAACCATAGTATCTCACACAAGTGCAATGCATAAAAGTAAACGTGATGCATGATAAAGTAGCACACATAAAAGTATCTCAAAAGAATAAAAGCTCTCTCTAGCTCCCCCTAACTCGTAACTCTCATACGCTCTCTCTCCCCCTTTGGCATCAAGCGCCAAAAACCTAAGAAGTCGGTGGAGGAGGCGAAGCAGTGGAGTCCCTCGGTACGGCCTCGAAGCGAGCTGCATCGTCGGAACTGTCGGCCGTCGAGGCTGAGGAGGTGGAGTGACCCTCTGAAGCTGCAGGTGCTGGCGAAGCGGTCCGGGTCTGCTCTGTAGGTGCGGGAGCTGTCACTAGCTGTGTTGGCTGCTCGAGTCCTGCTGACGAAGCTGGCACGGACTCGGTCGCTGTGGCTGTCGTCTCTGGCACGGTGGAAGACGGTGCAAGCTGCTCGGACGACGCTACAGACGACGACAGACGCTTTGTAGTGGTGACTGGCGCCGTAAAGGCTGCAGGGGCCTGCAGAGGAGGAGGCGTAGGGTCACCAATCAGAGCACTGTAGGTGAAGCTGAGGTGCGGGTCTGTCGACGAGTCCCACACAAGCTGTGACGCTGACGCTGACTGAGGAGTGAAGCTAGAGCGGAGAGGAGTAAATTGAGGTACCTGCTCAAAGCCTGAAGAGATAGCACCGTGGGAGACCTGGTGCTGTGGCGTCGAGAACGGCTGACTCTGAGCAGGTAGCTGGAGAGGCTGCTGAGACTGACTCTGAGTCGGAGGTGCTGGAGTGGGTGGCCTGACAGTCGAGGTGCCTGGAAGCTGTATCTGTGGAATCTGAATCCCTGAGGCGGCCATGATAGCGGCCATCATCACTGTCTGCTAGGCCTGGAACGCAAGCTGCTGCTCCTGAAAGGTGAGAAACTGACGCTGGAGCTCATCCTGCCTAGCCTGCACGGCTGCATTGATGGCAGCCTAGTCCCTGTCTCTCCTCGCCTGCTCTTCAGCTGCGCGGCGCTGGTCTGCCCTCATACCCTCTAGAATAGCAAGAAGAGCTGGGTCTGAAGCACTAGAAGAGCCCCCTGCCTCGTGGTCGTGAGCTCTAGGAGGGAGGTCGGACACTGGCGGATGATAGTCATCATCTGAGCTGTCTGAGGCGAAGTCAAACTCTCCCTCTGCCTCTGCATCTGCGAAAGCTCCAATCGCTATATCCTGCTGCTCCTCTGTCTCTGGTACAGCTGGTGTACTGCGAGTGCCCCTAGGAGAAGGTGGGGGAACCGGTCCACGTGGTGCACGAGGAGGAGGTGTAGCTCTGAGGTCGTGATGCGCTCTCAACATCTGCCTGGGGTCATAGTGAGGGAAGACGGTGTCGGACTCTGTCAAGTCCCTCTGCAAGTGAGCTGGCAGGGGCAGTGGCCTGGCATGGAGAATAAGAAGAGAGATCCAATGTGCATATGGCAACTCACGCCGTCCCCTGAAGCTCTCTGAAATAGTGTCCTCAATCTCGGAGACTATCAAATCCCACAAGTCAAACTGTGTCTGTGAGATGAGGTGAGCAACTAACCACTGCTGGATACGAGTGAATCCATCTCTGTAGCCTGTCCTGGGGAGAAGAGTCTTCCTCAACACAAAGTCAATGATCCTAGCTGGTCGTGTCAGGTCTCCCACTGTCCTGCTGGAGCCCTCTCCAAACGGCGGACGGAAATAGGGAGCCACAAAGTCAACTGGTGGTATCTCACCACCATGAGGACGACGAGGAGGCTCAACGTTCCCGTAGCAGAGCTGGTGAATCCTGGTGGAGTAGGCTCTCAACCCCAGCACCTCTCTGGCCCTCTGTGCTGTCACTCTGTAGTCTGTCCCTGCCAGTGCGTAGTGGATATAACTGTGATCTGGAGAAACCCACACTGACGCGTAGAACTCTCTGACCCACTGCTCACAGTAAGTGTCAGGGAGAGCAAGCAACTCTAGAAGTCCGTGGAGGTAGGTGAAATACTGATGGATGTCTGCTCCAACCACGTTCCCCAGTATCTCAAGGTCAATCACTATGTGCTCCCTGAACTGTGACTGAGAGCGAACCAGTGCCTCGTGGATGTCCTCCTAGACGACTGTGTAGAACCTGGCACCAGCTCTGGGATCCCTGGCAGCTGGAAACCAGGTGGGAAACGGCACGAACCGTAGCTGCTGGATCTCTCTGGCTGACACGAGAGTGAGATCCCTGTGGATTCGGACTGGCCTCTGTCGTGGAGCTGGAGTGCCTCTGGCTGGGGTGGCACGTGCAGTGGAGGTGGACTGACCCTGCGTACCAGTCCGAGGAGTGGCCTGGGTACGGGCGCGAGTCGACCTCCTAAGTGTCTGCCCCTGTTCCTGTCCCTCTGCTGGACCCTCTGCCTGCGGCTCTGTCTCAGTGTCTGGATCCTCCTGAGCTGGATCCCTAACCATAAGCCTAATCCTCTGTCCTCCAATCGTCACGGTGCCTGGAGGGGATCCATGTAAAGCCTCTGCCTGAAGAACTACACGCCGTTGCTGTGGCGTGAGATCATCCCCAATCCTCTGGGCACCAGAGCGACCACCTCTCTCAGCTGCCTCAGCCGCTGCTGCAACTACCTCTGCGACCTCTGCATCTCTGTCACTGGCCTTGCGCTTCTTGGTGGCTAGCTTCTTGCCCTTGCCTTTTTTTGCCGCTAACAAGCGACGAGGAGGATCACCTCCACCATCACCTCCTGAGGAACCTCCAGTGCCAGCTGCCGGACCACTGACATTCTTGCATCGAGCCATCTCAAGATCAGACGACTGAACGAACGGCCGACAAGCAACTAACTGACAAAGGAGATCAACACGCTGCAGAAAATAGACAAGATAGGGTATATATAAGCAATCATATCGACTAGAGGTGAGGCAACCCTATAGATCGCAAGAATAGATAAGATACGATCGAGAAGGGCTTACAATCCGAGGACGAGACGCGTTCCTGATGAGATATCACGATCGAAGACTGTCGGAGAACACGAAACGACTCCTCAAGGTGCTGCATAGATGAGACGATGAACATCGAGATTAAAACCTCAATCGAATCCTTTGACACATAAGATCAAACACCTTGAGGGCAAGGTCCAAGGATCTTACCCAAACCCTAACCACTTTGCAAAAAAAAAGTTTCTGCTCGTGGAGAGGGAAGAGAGGACGCTTGGGAGAGGATCTGTGCGCGGGGAGACAGCCGAGGTCGCCGGAGATCGACGAACGGACGGCGGCGGCGCTAGGGCACGGAGGAGGAGGGCGCGGCTCGGGCGAGATCGAGAGAGGAAAAGAAAAACCAGCCACGAAACCCCCTGGGCGCGGGCTTTATGCGCCCACCGCGGGGTCACCGGACGCTTTTTATGTGGCACCGAACGCGTTCGGTGACCACCGGACTCATGCGCAGAGAAGGATATATTTTGGCATCGCACCGGACGATGGGCACCGGACGCTGGCTTTAGCGTCCGGTGCTTCAGGTCACGCCAGGTGAGCACCGGACGCTCCTCACCGGACGCTGTAGGGACACTGTTTCTGCGTCCGGTGAGTGCAGTCTGGCACACTCACCGCACCGGACGCACGGAGGCAGCATCCGGTGCATCGTCCGGTGCTCCTCTGAGCACTTTTTCAACGAAGCACTAGGCCGACTTTGACCCAACCAAGTTCCATCTTCAAAAGCACACAAATAAACACTAAATGGAACTCGTATGAGTGACTTCTCTCAAACCCTCAAATTTTCACAAATATTTAGCCATAGGCTTAGTAGATTTTTATGAAAATAATTCGAGAAATCGCCAAGGAGCATCATATGGCCATAAAGCTAGGGGTTTGAATCACAATGAGCTTTGAATGCTCCCCCTATCTATGGACGAACACAGCGGATGCTCAACGAATAACCGAAAAGAAATGGTCAACTAACAAGCATGCACATGATATGAGTTGTAATGCAATACTTGAAAGTAAACTAATGCTTGTCAGGTTTGATCCAAGGTTAAGCTTTTTCACACACACAAGGGGGTTATCTCAACCATGTTAGACAAGCCCTACATGCGAGTTGAATTTTAGTTTTAGTATGCATGATATGCAAAGCAAAGGTTATTTACAAGTTTCAACACACAACTTTTATCTTTTAGTGAAGTTAGAGAGATCAAGCACATTAAGTTCATTTCTTAACATACAAAACCTAGCTTCATCTAGGGGTTTTGTGAAGATATCCGCCAATTGATTTTCCGTTCCCACATTCTCTAGAGATATGTCACCTTTAGCAACATGATCCCTAAGGAAGTGGTGGCGGATGTCAATATGTTTTGTGCGGGTGTGTTCAACCGGGTTGTTTGCAAGTTTTACGGCACTTTCGTTGTCACACAACAAAGGAACTTTGTCTAGTACTACTTCATAGTTTAGCAAAGTTTGTTTCATGTAGAGTATTTGTGCACAACAAGCACCGGCGGCAATGTATTCCGCCTCGGCCGTTGACAAGGCAACACTATTTTGTTTCTTTGACATCCAAGAGACAAGTGATCTACATAGGAAGTGGCACCCTCCGGATGTGCTTTTTCTATCAATCCGGCACCCGGCATAATCCGAATCGGAATAGCCTACAAGTTGGAATCTTGCACCTTTGGGATACCACAAACCTAGGCAAGGTGTGTATTTTAGATACCTAAGAATTCTCTTGACCGCAATCAAGTGAGATATCATAGGCATTGCTTGATATCTAGCGCACATACACACACTAAACATGATATCGGGCCTAGATGCGGTGAGGTAGAGTAGACTTCCTATCATGGAGCGATAGAGAGTCTTGTCAATTGGGTTACCTCCCTCATCCAAGTCGAGATGCCCATTTGATGCCATGGGAGTCTTGATTGGCTTGCAATCCATCATCTTGAATCTCTTGAGAAGATCTTGAGTGTACTTCTCTTGAGAGATGAAGACTCCTTCCTTCATTTGCTTGACTTGAAATCCTAAGAAGAAGGATAGCTCGCCAATCATGGACATCTCAAACTCCTTGGACATCAAATCACCAAATTCCTTGCAAAAATATTCATTAGTAGAGCCAAAAATAATATCATCAACATAAACTTGACAAATGAAGATTTCCCCATTCATTTTCTTGGTGAAGAGTGTTGTGTCAACTTTCCCAATCTTGAAGCCCTTCTCAATGAGGAAGTCCCTAAGCCTCTCATACCAAGCTCTAGGAGCTTGCTTGAGATCATAGAGAGCCTTGGACAGCCGGTAGACATGCTTGGGGTACCTAGGGTCCTCAAAACCAGGGGGTTGCTCAACATAGACAAGCTCATTAATATATCCATTTAAAAAAGCACTTTTCACATCCATTTGAAATAACTTGATATCATGACTAGATGCATATGCAAGTAGGATACGGATTGCTTCAAGTCTTGCCACCGGTGCAAAGGTTTCACCGAAGTCAAGACCTTCCACTTGTGAAAAGCCTTTTGCCACAAGTCTTGCCTTGTTGCGCACCACTTTGCCTTGATCATCCTTCTTGTTCCGGAAGACCCATTTTGTTCCAATCACTCTTGCATCTTTGGGTCGCTCTTCAAGTGTCCATACTTGGTTGCGAGAGAAGTTGTTCAACTCCTCTTGCATGGCCATGATCCAATCCGCATCACGAAGAGCTTCCTCTATAGTCTTTGGTTCATCTTCAAGAGACACAAAAGCGTGATGTTCAATGAATAAAGCATGTCTAGAACGAGTAGTTACACCACGTGATGGACTCCCGATGATGAGATCTTGACAGTGATCTTGGAGGAGATGTGATGTTCTTCTTGGTGCCACTTGAGGGGTTGGTTAGGGAGCATCAACATCTTGTGCTTGTGCCACCGCTTGCTCAAGAGTGACTTGAGTGTCTTCATGAGCATCTCTCACATCCTTGTCTTCATCTTGTGGACCATGTGAGGTGTATGGTGGCTCAATAATTTGCACATCATCATCATCTTCTTTTGGCTTGATGTCTCCCACCGGCATGTTCTTCATGGCATCCCTCAATGGTTCACCACCTACATCATCAAGATTATCACTTGCTCCTTGGGAGCCATTAGTTTCATCAAATTCAACATCAAATGTTTCCTCAACCATGTTTGTGGCATGGCTAAAGACCCTATATGCCTTGGACTTTGATGAATAGCCAACCAAGTAGCCAGTGTCACATCTTCTTTGGAACTTTCCCAAGTGTTGGCGCTTCTTGTAGATGTAGCATTTGCATCCAAACACTCTAAAGAATGAGACATCGGGCTTCTTCCCATTGAGCAACTCATATGGTGTCTTCTCTAGGAACTTGTGAGGAAAGGGCCGGTTTGAAGCATAGCATGCGGTGTTGATTGCCTCGGCCCACATCTTCCCCGAAGTGTTGTACTCATCTAGCATTGTTCTTGCCAAGGTGATCAATGTCCGGTTCTTTCTTTCTACAACCCCGTTTTGTTGTGGTGTGTATGTTGAGGAGAACTCATGCTTGATTCCCACTTCATCACAATACTCTTCAATCTTGGTGTTGTCAAACTCTTTGCCATTGTCACTTCTAATTTTCTTGATCTTCACATCAAATTGATTTTGGGCATTCTTTGCAAACTTCTTGAATATTGATGCAACTTCGGCCTTGTCCTGCAAGAAGAATGTCCAAGTGTACCGGGAGAAATCATCAACTATGACCAAGTAATATTTGTTTCCTCCAAGACTAGCATATGTGGTTGGTCCAAACAAATCCATGTGAAGTAGCTCAAGCACTCTTGAAGTAGAGAGATAGGCTTTGGTTGGATGAGTGTTTGCAACTTGTTTGCCCGCTTGACATGCACTACAAAGCTTGTCCTTTTCGAATGTCACATCCTTCAAGCCTCTAATCAATTCTTTCTTCATCAACTTCTTGAGTCTGCCCATTCCAACATGTGCTAACCTTCTATGCCACAACCACCCAAGTGAAGTCTTGGTGAATAAGCAAGTTTTGACATCAACTTCATCGGATGAAAAATCAACTACATATAAGTTGTTGTGCCGGAAGCCTTTGAATATCACTTCATTGTCATCTTCCTTGGTCACAATTACTTCCTTCTTCTTGAATAGGCATTCAAATCCAAGATCACAAAGTTGTCCAACCGAGAGCAAGTTGAAACTCAATGATTGCACATAGAGCACATTGGTGATGGAGTTGTCATTTGATATAGCAACCTTTCCTAATCCCTTGACCTTGCCTTTTGAATTGTCACCAAATGTGATCTTCTCTTGGTTGTCAACATCTTCATCAAGAGAGGTGAACATCCGGGATCTCCGGTCATATGTTGAGTGCAACCACTATCAATTACCCAATGTGATCCACCGGTCTTATAGTTCACCTACACACAAGAGATCAAGCTTGAGATTTAGGGACCCACATTTGCTTAGGGCCCTTGACCTTCTCTACTAGTTGCTTTGGCACCCAAATCTTCTTTGGCCTTTGCTTGTTGGGTGGCCCCATGAAGCTAACCTTGACCTTGCCACTCTTGTCTTTCCTTACAATGTAGTGAGCATTGAAGGCAAATGGTCTTGCATGCTTGGGCAAGGGTGGTGGTAGTGGTGCCTTACACTCATGAGCAAAGTGTCCTTCTTGACCACATTCAAAGCATCTCTTTGGCTTTGGCTTACTTGGTTGATCATGAGTGGCTAGAGACTTGATGAGCTTTGTTTGATGAGCCTTATAGCCAATCCCACTCTTGTCCATCTTCATGACGGTGTTCATGAAAAGCTCACTTTGAAGGTCTTTCCCTTTAGTGAACTTGGCTAACCCCATGGTTAGATGTTCCTTCTCTTTCTTGAGCTTGTTGTTCTCTTGAGTTAGCTTCTTGATGATTGGGTCATTGTTGCTAGCTAACTCATCCAAGATGAATGTCTCATCTTCTTCTTGCTTGTCATACATCAAACCAAGCTTGAGATATTGATTTTCTTCCTTGAGCAACTTGTTCTCATATGCAAGCTTCTTGTCTTGATCAAGTGACTCAATCACAATGGTCTTGTGCTTGGCTTGTTCTTGCAACTCTTTCTTAAGCATGACAATTTCATCCATGAGCTTTGATGAGGACATCAACACCAGCGATACATATCCTACATCCACCAGCGATACATATCCTACATCCTCTCCGACACAACCTATAGCTGGTCCTCTTACTCGTGCTCGTGCCCGTCAACTCAACCTTCAAGTAAGTTCAGCTTTAAACTCTTGTCAATCATATTTAGACAATGGAGACACGTGCACTTTTGTGTTACTCAGGAATAATGGACAAGATCAGCAAGGGAAGGTTCAACTGCATTCAGAATTTGAGGCAACACCAACTTCAAGGGCTGATTGCATATGGGAAGAGTGATAACTTAACAAAGGTGATTGGAGATCAGGTCCAAGCCTCCACAACATCCTCTATCAAGTTACCACGTCGCTTCTAAAGCAAGGAAACAAAGAGTCCAAACCCAACACGTTTTGGGAGTTGGATTCGGACTGGAAAATAACTCTAACTTGTATGGATCACCACGGCGTCATATGGACTCCAGCTGGGACGTTCCTATACTTGTTGGAAAGCTCATGAAGTCTACTTTCCAATGGTTCCAACCACATATCTATGCAGCTTATGAGTCCGGCGCAGTCCTTGTTTTCGTGCCGACACCTTTTTCTGTTTTGGTGCTGCGTCACCCTATTTTGGACCAATGGCCCATGTGTCAAGTTGAGTCCATTAGGGACGCGTCCTAGGGTTGGAGGACGACTCTAGCACCCCTTTGGTCGTCCTCCCCTCTATTTATTTACATCTAGAGCCGCCATGAACAACTGGGTTTTGATTAGATAAAGTTTAGCCTTCGCTACTTGCTTGTAAACGCGCGTGCTGATCCAGCCGCCCGTCTTCTTGTTTTCGAAACCCCACTTCATTAGAGATTGAGTTTGAAACCTTCATTTACATCTAGTAATTTAGTACTTGTTCTACTTGTTCTTGCTGGTTCTTCGATTGCTTGCAGGACGAGTGCCCTAGTGGCCGGGTGTTGCGCTCCACAAGATCGTGACAGCCATTGGAGGTGGTGTATCGGTTGCTAAGGCGCGGCCTTAGAAGGCTGTAGTCAGGCCGTGAACGTCATCTCCATTCACTAATCGAGTTATCCAGCGCCTCTCATCGAAAGATCAGGCGAAAACCCTAGTGGGTTCACATCAAGCTTGATAGTGTCCTCATAGCTCTCGGCCACTACCACTTTCTTGCCCTTGCAATCAACACATTTGCTTGTGCTCTCCACAAGTAAGTCATCACAAGATGTGGCTACATCAAGCTTGGCAATATTGTTAGTAGCAACATGTGTTTCATCAATTGCAAGTTCATAAGCAATCTCTAGATTGTCATAGTTTGCTTTTAGAGTTGATAGTTCTTCTTTCATTGCTCTATATCTAGTGATAAGCTTATCATGAACACTCTCAAGTTTATCATGTTTTTCTTTGAGCTCTTTTAAAGAGAGTTTGAGCTCCTTGAGCTTAGTGGTCATGATCTCATTTTGGTCTCTAAGCTCATCACTAGACTTAAGCTTTGCTAGAAGTGTTTCATTTTCAAGTTCAAGCTTTTCGTTTTCACTTCTAGTCTTTCTTATGACTTTTGTGTACTTGTTAAGCAATTTTACAAGTTCATCATAAGAAGGTGATTCGTATTCACTATCACTTTCACTACTCTCATCCTCACTTTGTACCTTCCGATCACCCTTAGCCATGAGGCATAGGTGTGTAGGGGATGTAAATGGTGGTGAAGATGATGGTGATGGAGCATCGATGGCAATGGAGGCAACCTTCTCATCATCACTTTCATTGCCGGAGGAGTCACCACTTGAGCTCTCAATGTCGGTGAGCCAATCACCAACAATGTAGGCCTTGCCATTCTTCTTCTTGTAGTGCTCCTTCTTCTTGCCACCTTTCTTCTTATATTGCTTCTTCTCATTCTTGTCATCATCACTTGAGTCATCTTGCTCTTTGTTCTTCTTCTTGTATTTGTCCTTCTTGGGCTTTGGACATTGATGAGCAAGATGGCCAAGCTCACCACAATTGTAGCAATCCATCTCGGAGATGGGCTTCCTCTTGCTACTTGTGAAGAACTTCTTCTTCTTGGAGTCAAAGTTGACTCCATTCTTGTTGAGCTTCTTCAACATCTTTGTGGTTCTTCTCACCATGAGGGCTATAGATGCATCATCATCACTTGAAGTTGATGACTCAACTTCAATCTTCTTGGCTTTGCCCTTGTGAGAAGCTTTGAGGGCCAAGTCCTTCTTCTCCTTCTTGGCCGATGAGGAGCTATCTTGGGGGTTCATGTGCATGTACATCTCATGAGCATTGATCTTCCCCAATATGGCGGTTGGTGTAGCGGTAGAAAGATCCCCTTGATGGAGTACCGTTACTATGTGCCCATATTTCTCAATGGGAAGCACACATAGTATCTTCCTTGCTACATCCGCCGCACTCATTTGAGTGAGCCCAAGTCCATTTAGCTCCTCTACAATGACATTCAATCGAGAATACATTTCATTAGCATTTTCTTTTGGAAGCATCTCAAAAGTATTAAGCTTGTTCATGGAGCGCACAAAGTTCCTTCCAAAGTTCATGGGCGGTTTTGTGGCTCCGAACGCGGTTGAACACCTCTTTGCAAAGGACTCTAAAGATGTGGTTTTTGGCCTTCGCATTCCACTTTTCATTTTCTTGCTCTTGTGGAGTAAGAGCGGTGTCTTTTGCCAGAGGGGTAAACCCTTCGGTCGCGGCTTTTAGGCACTTTACATCGCATGCCTCAAGGTATGACTCCATCCGTATTTTCCAATACGGGAAGTCATCCCCATCGAACATGGGTGGCGGTCCATCCCCGTTAGACATCTTTTCTCTAGGCGGTGAAGCCTAAATAATGAGCACTAGGCTCTGATACCAATTGAAAGGATCAAGATGCCTAAGAGGGGGGGTGAATTGGGCTTCTCTAAAAATTTAAGCAACCTATAAGCTCCAATTCAACCCCTTGTGCCTAGTGTGACCTAGAGAGCTACCGGATAAAAGTTTTGCAACCTAGTTCCAATCCTATTCTAGCATGGCAATTCTAAGAATGTAAAAGTACAAAGTAAATGCTAGAATGTACAGGAGTAGTGGAAGAAAGTGCTCGGCGATGTTTTGCCGAGGTATCGAAGAGTCGCCACTCTCCACTAGTCCTCGTTGGAGCACCCGCGCTAGGGTCTTGCTCCCCCTTGGTCCGTGCAAGGACCAAGTGCTCTCTACGGGCTGATTCTTCGACACTCCGTCGTGGTGAATCGCCCAAAACCGCTCACAAGCTTGACACGAGCCACCCACAAGAACTCCAGGCGGTCTTCGTGCCTCCAATCACCACCGAACCGTCTAGGTGATGGCGATCACCAAGAGTAACAAGCAAAGAACTCTCACTTGACCCAAACAAGGCTCTAGAGAGTGGTGGATGCACACTTGACTCTTGGAACTCACTAGAGAAGGATTCTCTCAAGAAATCACTCAAACTTCAATCCTCTCTAGGCTCTTGCTACTCTCTTGCTCCACAACAAGTTTCTCTGATGTTCAAATGGGCAAGAGAGATCTCATGGACGAGGTGGAGGAGTATAAATACTATCCACGAAGTCCAAAGGTCGGCCAACCGTTTTCCACTGAAAATGGGGTCACCGGACGCACATTATGTTGCACCGGACGCACTGCACCGAGCGTCCGGTGCTTCATAACGGCTAACTGTACTTCCTTCTGACAGGTCACCGGACGCTAACTTCCAGCGTCCGGTGCACCGTCCGGTGCTAGGGAGAACTTTACAAGCTCCCTGCGCATGGGACCGGACGCTACCCGGTGCGTCCAGTGCTAGCGTCCGGTGCTCGGGGAAGGCTAGCAACCTCCCTGGGTATGGGACCGAACGCTACCCGGTGCGTCCGGTGCCTAACCCTAAGCACGGCACTACGCAAACGGCTAAGGACCTCACCGGACGCACTCACAGAGCGTCCGGTGCAGTGTCCGGTGCCCCTTTGGGCACCCAAACTTCGTCGAAACACGATTGCTCCAAAATGAAGTTGGTTTCTCTCGATCTAAGGACTATCTCTGAGCTGCCTAGTGCTAGGTTTACCAAGTGTGCACCACACCTAAACCTATAGCCTTGCCTAAGTCAAGCTACTAGATCAAAGCCCCTCTTAATAGTACGGTCAAAGGAAAACAAAGTCCTAAACTACTCTAAGTGCCCTTCTTCACCATATGGCACTTAGACCTAGTCTAGTCTTCACGATGTCCATCCATCCTTTGAAAACCGAAACGATTTCCACTATTAAGTAGGCATGTACGTCCCTGTCCATCGAGTACCTATTTACCATGACCTTACCTATGACTTTGACTCTACAAAACACACGTTAGTTATAGTAATCAATAATGTCATTAATCACCGAAATTACTAGGGGCCTAGATGCTCTTTCACACGGTTTACGCCTAATGCACCATATGCTAAGAAACCATTTTAAACGCATCCGATGGTACTCGTAGTTGAAGAGGCTCAACTGGAGGCTCGATTTGGTCTATTCAGATATAGTGCTCAACTTGATGCAAGATAGTTGCACAGTTTGTATGGAACGTTCCATATGTTAAGAAATCAATTTGGACACACCCAATGGAACTCCTAGATGATGTGTGTCATACGGAATCTCGCTTCGGTCTGTTTGGAGACAATGTTAGTTTCGGTGCAAGATAGGTGCATAGTTTGTGCCTAATGCACCATAGTCTAAGAAACCATTTTTGACACACCTGTTTGTACTCCTAGATGAAGAGGCTCAAGTGGAAGCTCGGTTCGGTCTGTTTGGAGATAGTGCTAATCTTGATACAAGATATGTGCACGGTTTGCATGGAACATACCATATGCACTAGATGGAACTCCTAGATGACATGTGTCATATGGAATCTGACTTTGGTCCGTTTAGAGACAGTGTTAGTTTCGGTGCAAGATAGGTGCACGGTTTGCACCTAATGCACCATAGGATAAGAAACCATTTTGGACGCACCCGATGGTACTCCTAGGTCAAGGGGCTCAAGTGAAAGCTCAGTTTGGTCTGTTTGGAGATAGTGCTAATCTCGATGCAAGATAGATGCACGGTCTGCATGGAACGTACCATATGCTTAGAAATTAATTTAGACACACCCGATAGAACTCCTTCATGATGTGTGTCATATGGAATCTCGCTTTGGTGTGCTTAGAGATAGTATTAGTATCGCTACAAGATATGTGCACGGTTTGCGCCTAATGCACCAAAGTCTAAGAAACCATTTTGGAAGCCCCTGGTGGTACTCCTAGGTGAAGAGGCTCAAGTGGAGGCTCAGTTCGGTCTATCTAGAGGTAGTGCTAATCTTGATGCAAGATATGTGCACGATTTGCATGGAACATACCGTATGCTTAGAAATCAATTTGGATGCACCAGATGGAACTCCTAGATGACATCTGTCGTATGAAATCTCACTTCGGTCCGTTTAGAGACAGTGTTAGTTTCGGTGCAAGATAGGTGCACGGTTTGCACCTAATTCACCATAGGATAAGAAATGATTTTGGACGCACCCGATGGTACTCCTAGGTCAAGGGCTCAAGTGAAAGCTCAGTTTGGTCTGTTGCAGCTAGTGCTAATCTTGATGCAAGATAGATGCACGGTTTGCACGGAACATACGATATGGTCAGAAATCAATTAGGACGCACCTGATATAACTCCTTGATGATGTGTGTCATATGGAATCTTGCTTCGGTTCGTTTAGAGATAGTGTTAGTTTTGGTAGAAGATATATGCACGGTTTACGCCTAATGCACCATAGGCTAAGAAACCATTTTAGACGCATCCGATGGTACTCGTAGTTGAAGAGGCTCAAGTGGAGGTTCGATTTGGTCTGTTCAGAAATAGTGCTAATCTTGATGCAAGATAGTTGCACAGTTTGCATGGACGTACCACATGTTAAGAAATCAATTTGGACGCACCCAATGGAACTCCTAGGTGACGTGTGTCATATGGAATCTCGCTTCGGTCTGTTTGGAGACAATGTTAGTTTCGGTGCAAGATAGGTGCATAGTTTGTGCCTAATGCACCATAGTCTAAGAAACCATTTTTGACGCACCTATTTGTACTCCTAGATGAAGAGGCTCAAGTGGAAGCTCGGTTCGGTCTGTTTGGAGATAGTGCTAATCTTGATGCAAGATAGGTGCACGATTTGCGTGGAACATACCATATGCTTGGAAATCAATTTGGATGCACCCGATGGAACTCCTTAATGACGTGTGTCATATGGTATCTCTCTTTGGTCTGTTTAGAAATAGTGTTAGTTTCGGCGCAAGATATGTGCATGGTTTGCGCCTAATGCACCATAGTCTAAGAAACCATTTTGGAAGCACCTGTTGGTACTTCGGTGAAGAGGGTCAAGTGGAAGCTCGGTTTGATCTATTTGGAAATAGTGCTAATCTTGATGCAAGATAGATGCACGGTCTGCATGGAACATACCATATGCTTAGAAATTAATTTAGACACACCCGATAGAACTCCTTCATGATGTGTGTCATATGGAATCTCGCTTTGGTGTGCTTAGAGACAGTATTAGTTTCGGTGCAAGATATGTGCACGGTTTGCGCCTAATGCACCAAAGTCTAAGAAACCATTTTGGAAGCACTTGTTGGTACTCCTAGGTGAAGAGGCTCTAGTGGAGGCTCGGTTCGGTCTGTTTAGAGATAGTGCTAATCTTGATGCAAGATAGGTGCACGATTTGCATGGAACATACCATATGCTTAGAAATCAATTTGGATGCACTAGATGGAACTCCTAGATGACATGTGTCATATGGAATCTGACTTTGGTCTGTTTAGAGACTGTGTTAGTTTCGGTGCAAGATAGGTGCATGGTTTGCACCTAATGCACCATAGGATAAGAAACCATTTTGGACGCACCCGATGGTACTCCTAGGTCAAGGGGCTCAAGTGAAAGCTCAGTTTGGTTTGTTTGGAGATAGTGCTAATCTCGATGCAAGATAGATGCACAGTTTGCATGGAACGTACCTGATATAACTCCTTGATGATGTGTGTCATATGGAATCTTGCTTCGGTTCGTTTAGAGATAGTGTTAGTTTTGGTAGAAGATATGTGCACGGTTTACGCCTAATACACCATATGCTAAGAAACCATTTTAGACGCATCCGATGGTACTCGTAGTTGAAGAGGCTCAAGTGGAGGCTCGATTTGGTCTATTCAGATATAGTGCTCATCTTGATGCATGATAGTTGCACAGTTTGTATGGAACGTACCATATGTTAAGAAATCAATTTGGACACACCCAATGGAACTCCTAGATGATGTGTGTCATATGGAATCTCGCTTCGGTCTGTTTGGAGACAATGTTAGCTTTGGTGCAAGATAGGTCCATAAACCATTTTTGACGCACCTATTTGTACTCCTAGATGAAGAGGCTCAAGTGGAAGCTCGGTTTGGTCTGTTTGGAGATAGTGCTAATCTTGATGCAAGATAGGTGCACGGTTTGCATGGAACATACTATATGCTTGGAAATCAATTTGGATACACCCGATGGAACTCCTTGATGACGTGTGTCATATGGAATCTCTCTTTGGTCTATTTAGAAAGACTGTTAGTTTCGGTGCAAGATATGTGCATGGTTTGCGCCTAATGCACCATAGTCTAAGAAACCATTTTGGAAGCACCTGTTGGTACTTCAGTGAAGAGGCTCAGTGGAAGCTTGGTTTGATTTGTTTGGAGATAGTGCAAATCTTGATGCAAGATAGGTGCATGATTTGCATGGAACATACCATATGCTTAGTAATCAATTTGGACGCACCTAATGGAACTCCTAGATGACGTGTGTCATATGAAATCTTGCTTTGGTTCGTTTGTAGACATTGTAAAGTGCAAGATAGGTGCACAGTTTGCACCTAATGCACCATAGTTTAAGAAACCATTTTGGACGCACTATTTGGTACTCTTGGATGAAGAGGCTCAAGTGGAAGCTTGGTTCGGTCAGTTTGGAGATAGTGCTAATCCTTATCCAAGGTAGGTGCATGGTTTACATGGAACATACCATATGCTTGGAAATCAATTTGGATGCACCCGATGGACCTCCTTGATGACGTGTGTCATATGGAATCTCGCTTCGGTCCATTGGAGACATTGTTAGTTTCGGTGCAAGATAGGTGCACAATTTGCACCTAATGCACCATAGTCTAAGAAACCATTTTGGATGCACTTGTTGGTACTCCTAGGTGAAGGGGCTCAAGTGGATGCTCGGTTCGGTCTGTTTGGAGATAGTGCTAATCTTGATGCAAGATAGGAGCACGGTTTCCATGGAACATACCAAATGCTTGGAAATCAATCTGGACGCACATGATGGAACTCCTAGATGACGTGTGTCATATGAAATCTTGCTTCAGTCTATTTGGAGACAGTGTTAGTTTCGGTGCAAGATAGGTGCAAGGTTTGCACATAATGCAGCATAGGCTAAGAAACCATTTTGGACGCACCCGATGGTACTCCTAGGTAAAAGGCTCAAGTGAAAGCTCAGTTTGGTCTATTTGGAGATAGTGCTAATCTTGATGCAAGATAGATGCACGATCTGCTTGGAACGTACCATATGCTTAGAAATTAATTTGGACACACCCGATAGAACTCCTTGATAACGTGTGTCATATGGAATCTTGCTTTGGTGTGCTTAGAGACAGTATTAGTTTTGGTGCAAGATATGTGCACAGTTTGTGCCTAATGCACCAAAGTCTAAGAAACAATTTTGGAAGCACCTGTTGGTACTCCTAGGTGAAGAGGCTCAAGTGGAGGCTCAGCTCGGTCTGTTTAGAGATATGGTGTATTAGGCACAAACCGCGCACCTATCTTGCACTGAAACTAACACTATCTCCAAACAGACCAAAGCAAGATATCAGATGACACACATCATCTAGGAGTTCTATTGGGTGCGTCTATATTGACTTTTAAGCATATGGTATGTTCCATGCAAACTGTGCACCTATCTTACATGAAGATTAGCACTATCTCCAAACAGATCGTACGGAGCTTTCACTCGAGTCTCTTCACCTAGAAGTACCATTAGGTGCTTCCACAACTATTTCTAAGCCTATGGTGTATTGCACACCGTGCACCTATCTTGTACCGAAATTAACACTATCGACAAATGGACTGAAGTGAGATTCCATATGACACACATCATCTAGGAGTTCTATCGGGTGCGTCCAAACTAATTTCTGAGCATATGGTACGTTCCATGCAAACCGTGCACCTATCTTGCGTCAAGATTTGTAGTATCTCCAAACAGACCGAACCAAGTTTCCACTTGAGCCTACCAAGCTTTCACTTGAGCCTCTTCACTTAGGAGTACCAGCAGGTGCGTCCAAAATGGTTTCTTAGGCTATGGTGCATTAGGCACAAACCATACACCTGTCTTGCACCAAAACTAACACTATCTCCAAATGGACCGAAGTCAGATTCCATATGACACACATCATCTAGGAGTTCTATCGGGTGTGTCCAAATTGATTTCAAAGCATATGGTACATCCATGCAAACCGTGCACCTATCTTGCATCAAGATTAGCACTATCTCCAAATAGACCAAACCGAGTTTCCACTTAAACCTCTTTAGCTTGGAGTACAATCGGGTGCTTCCAAAATGTTTTGTTAGTGTATGGTGTATTAGGCAGAAACTGTGCACCTATCTTGCACCAAAACAAACACTATCTCTAAAATGACCAAAGCGAGATTACATATGACACGTGACATCTCGGAGTTCCATCAGGTGTGTCCAAATTGATTTCCGAGCATATGGTACGTTCCATGCAAACCATGCACCTATTTTGCATCAAGATTAGCATTATCTCCAAACAGACCGAACCCAAGCTTCTAGTTGAACCTCTTCACCTAGGAGTACCAACAGGTGCGTCCAAAATGGTTTCTTAGGCTATGGTGCATTAGGCACAAAATGCGCACCTATCTCGCACCAAAACTAACACTGTCTCCTAACGGACCGAAGTGAGATTGAATATCACACACGTCATCTTGGAGTTCCATCAGGTGCATCCAAATTGATTTTTGAGCATATGGTACGTTCCATGCAAACTGTGCACCTATCTTGCATCAAGATTAGCACTGTCTCCAAACAGATCGAACCGATCTTCCACTTGAGCCTCATCACCTAGGAGTACCAACAAGTGCATTCAAAATGGTTGTTTAGACTATGGTGCATTAGGCGCAAAGTGTGCACCAATCTTGCACCAGAACTAACACTGTCTCCAAATGGATCAAACCGAGATTCCATACGCGTCATCTAGGAGTTCCATCGTGTGCGTCTAAATTGATTTCTGAGCATATGGTACGTTCCATGTAAACCGTGCACCTATCTTGCATCAAGATTAGTAGTATCTCCAAACAGACCAAACCAAGCTTCCACTTGGTCCTCTTCACCTAGGAGTACATACAGGTGTGTCCAAAATGGTTTCTTAGGCTACGGTGCATTAGGCGCAAACTATGCACCTATCTTGGACAGAAACTAACACTGACTCCAAGCACATCGAACCGAGATTCCATATGACACACGTCATCTAGTAGTTCCATCGGGTGCGTCCAAGTTGATTTCTGAGCATATGGCACGTTCCATGCAAACTGTGCAAGTATCTTGCATCAAGATTTGCATTATCTCCAAACAGACCGGACCAAGCTTCCACTTGAGCGTCTTCACCTAGGAGTACCAAGAGGTGTGTCCAAAATGGTTTCTTAGATTATGGTGCATTAGACGCAAACTGTGCACCTATCTTGCACTAAAACTAACACTGTCTCCAAATAGACCAAAGCGAGATTCCATATGACACACGTCATCTCAGAGTTCCATCGGGTGCGTCCAAATTGATTTATGAGCATATGGTACGTTCCATGCAAATCATGCACCTATCTTGCATCAAGATTAGTAGTATCTCCAAACAGACCGAACCAAGCTTCCACTTGAGCCTCTTCATCTAGGAGTACCAACAGGTGTGCCTAAAATGGTTTCTTAGGCTATGGTGCATTATGCATAAACTCTGCACCTATCTTGCACCGAAACTAATACTATCTCCAAACGGACAAAGCGACATTCCATACGACAAACGTCATCTAGGAGTTCCATCAGGTGCATCCAAATTGATTTTCAAGCATATGGTATGTCCCATGCAAACTGTGCACCTATCTTGCATCAAGATTAGGACTATCTCCAAACAGAACGAACCAAGCTTCCAATTGAGCCTCTTCAGCTAGGAGTTCCATCGGGTGCGTCCAAATTGAATTCTGAGCATATGATACATTCCATGCAAACCGTGCAACTACCTTGCATCAAGATTAGCCCTATCTCCAAATAGACCGAACCAAGCTTCCTCTTAAGCCTCTTCAGCTAGGAGTACCATCAAGTGTGTCCAAAATGGTTTCTTAGAGTATGGTGCATTAGGCACAAACCGTGCACCTATCTTGCACCGAAACTAACACTATCTCCAAACAAACCAAAGCGATATTAGATGACACACACCATCTAGGAGTTCTATCGGGTGCGTGCAAATTTATTTTCAAGCATATGGTATTTTCCATACAAACCATGCACCTATCTTACATGAAGTTTTGCACTATCTCCAAACAGATCTTACCGAGCTTTCACTTGAGCCTCTTCACCTAGGAGTACGATTAGGTGCTTCCACAACTGTTTCTAAGCCTATGGTGCATTAGGCGCACACTGTGCACCTATCTTACACCGAAACTAACACTATCTCCGAATGGATCAAAGTGGGATTCCATATGACACACGCCATCTAGGAGTTCTATCGGGTGCGTCCAAATTGATTTCCGAGCATATGGTACGTCCATGCAAACCGTGCACCTATCTTGCGTCAAGATTAGCACTATCTCCAAACAGACGAAACCGAGCTTCCAATTGAGCCTCTTCAGCTAGGAGTACAATCGGGTGCGTCCAAATTAGTTTCTTAGGCTATGGTGCATTAGGCATAAACCGTGCACCTATCTTGCACTGAAACTAACACTGTCTCTAAACGGACGAAGCGAGATTCCATATAACACACGTCACTAGGAGTTCCATTAGATGCATCCAAATCGATTTTCAAGCATATGGTATGTCCCATGCAAACCGTGCACCTATCTTGCATCAAGATTAGTACTATCTCCAAATAGACCGAACCAAGCTTCCACTTGAGCCTCTTCCGCTAAGAGTTCTATCAGGTGCGTCCAAATTGATTTCCAAACATATGGTATGTTCCATGCAAACCGTGCAACTATCTTGCCTCAAGGATTAGCACTATCTCCAAATAGACCGAACCGAGCTTCCTCTTGAGCCTCTACACCAAGGAGTACCATCGGGTGCG
>NC_012875.2:22528542-22529636 GCF_000003195.3 Sorghum bicolor
GCATTAGGCACAAACCGTGCACCTATCTTGCACCGAAATTAACACTATCTCCAAACTGACCAAAGTGAGATATTAGATGTCATACACCATCTAAGAGTTCTATCAGGTGCGTCTAAATTGATTGTCAAGCATATGGTATGTTCCCTACAAACCGTGCACCTATCTTACATGAAGATTAGCACTATCTCCAAACAGATCGTACCGAGCTTTCACTTGAGCCTCTTCACCTAGGAGTACCATCGGGTGCTTTCACAACTGTTTCTAAGTCTATGGTGCATTAGGCACACATCGTGCACCTATCTTACACCGAAACTAACACTATCTCCAAATGGATCTGATGAGGACATCAACACCAGCGATACATCCTCTCCTACATCCTCTCTGACACACCTATAGCTGGTCCTACATCCTCTCCGACACAACCCATAGCTGGTCCTACATCCTCTCCGACACAACTTATAGCTGGTCCTCTTACTCGTGCTCGTGTTCGTCAACTCAACCTTCAAGTAAGTTCAGTTTTAAACTCTTGTCAATCATATTTAGACAATGGAGACACGTGCACTTTCGTGTTGCTCAAGAATAATGGACAAGATCAGCAAGGGAAGGTTCAACTGCATTCAGAATTTGAGGCAACACCAACTTCAAGGGCTGATTGCATATGGGAAGAGTGATAACTTAACAAAGGTGATTGGAGATCAGGTCCAAGCCTCCACAACATCCTCTATCAAGTTACCACGTCGCTTCTAAAGCAAGGAAACAAAGAGTCCAAACCCAACACGTTTTGGGAGTTGGATTCGGACTGGAAAATAACTCTAACTTGTATGGATCATCACGGCGTCATATGGACTCCAACTGGGACGTTCCTATACTTGTTGGAAAGCTCATGAAGTCTACTTTCCAATGGGTCCAACCACATATCTATGCAGCTTATGAGTCGGGCGCAGTCCTTGTTTATGTGCCGACACCTTTTTCTGTTTTGGTGCTGCGTCACCCTATTTTGGACCAATGGCCCATGTATCAAGTTGAGTCCATTAGGGACGCGTCCTAGGGTTGGAGGACGACTCTAGCACCCTTTTGGTCGTCCTCCCCTCTAT
>NC_012875.2:22534081-22536198 GCF_000003195.3 Sorghum bicolor
AGAGAATTCATTCAACATGGTTGAAAGATAAGTTAACTCATGCACCTCTCCTACAACTTCCTGATTTTAATAAGACTTTTGAGCTTGAATGTGATGCTAGTGGAATTGGTTTGGGAGGTGTTTTATTACAAGAGGGAAAACCTATTGCATATTTTAGTGAGAAATTGAGTGGGCCTGTTCTCAATTATTCAACTTATGATAAAGAACTCTATGCTCTTGTTAGAACATTAGAGACATGGCAGCATTATTTGTGGCCCAAAGAGTTTATTATCCATTCTGATCATGAATCTTTGAAACATATTCATAGTCAAGGAAAACTGAATCGTAGGCATGCAAAATGGGTTGAATTTATTGAATCTTTTCCTTATATTATTAAGCACAAGAAAGGGAAGGAAAATATTATTGCTGATGCTTTATCACGGAGATATACTTTGCTGAATCAACTTGATTACAAGATATTTGGGTTAGAAACAATTAAAGACCAATATGTTCATGATGCTGATTTTAGAGACGTGTTGCTGCATTGTAAAGATGGAAAAGGGTGGAATAAATTCATCGTTAGTGATGGGTTTGTGTTTAGAGCTAACAAGCTATGCATTCCAGCTAGCTCTGTTCGTTTGTTGTTGTTGCAGGAAGCGCATGGAGGTGGCTTGATGGGACATTTTGGAGCAAAGAAGACCGAGGACATACTTGCTGGTCATTTCTTTTGGCCAAGGATGAAGAGAGATGTGGAGAGGTTTGTTGCTCGTTGCACAACATGTCAAAAGGCAAAATCACGGTTAAATCCCCATGGTTTGTATTTACCTCTTCCTGTTCCTAATGCTCCTTGGGAGGATATATCTATAGATTTTGTGTTGGGACTACCGAGGACTAGGAGGGGACGTGATAGTGTGTTTGTGGTTGTTGATAGATTTTCTAAGATGGCACATTTTATACCATGTCATAAAACTGATGATGCTACAAATATTGCTGATTTGTTCTTTCGAGAAATTGTTCGCTTACATGGTGTGCCCAACACAATTGTTTCTGATCGTGATGCTAAATTTCTTAGTCATTTTTGGAAGACTTTGTGGTTCAAATTGGGGACTAAGCTTTTATTTTCCACCACTTGTCATCCCCAAACTGATGGTCAAACTGAAGTTGTTAATAGAACTTTATCCACTATGTTAAGGGCTGTTTTAAAGAAGAATATTAAGATGTGGGAAGAATGTTTGCCTCATATTGAGTTCGCCTATAATCGTTCATTGCATTCTACTACAAAAATGTGTCCTTTTGAGATTGTCTATGGCTTCTTGCCACGTGCTCCTATTGATTTAATGCCTTTGCCAAGTTCTGAAAAAATAAATTTTGATGCTAAGCAACGTGCTGAATTGATGTTAAAATTGCATGAAGCCACTAAACAAAACATAGAGCGCATGAATGCTAAGTACAAATGCGCTGGAGATAAAGGTAGAAAGCAATTGATTCTGGAACCTGGGGATTTGGTTTGGTTGCATTTGTGAAAAGATAGATTTCCAGAACTGAGAAAATCCAAATTGATGCCTAGAGCTGATGGTCCTTTTAAAGTGCTGCAACGAATTAATGAGAATGCATATAAGCTTGATCTTCCTGCAGATTTTGGGGTTAGTCCCACATTTAACATTGCAGATTTGAAGCCTTATTTGGGTGAGGAAGATGAGCTTGAGTCGAGGATGACTCAAATGCAAGAAAGGGAGGATGATGAGGACATCAACACCAGCGATACATCCTCTCCTACATCCTCTCTGACACACCTATAGCTGGTCCTACATCCTCTCCGACACAACCCATAGCTGGTCCTACATCCTCTCTGACACAACCTATAGCTGGTCCTCTTACTCGTGCTCGTGTTCGTCAACTCAACCTTCAAGTAAGTTCAGTTTTAAACTCTTGTCAATCATATTTAGACAATGGAGACACGTGCACTTTCGTGTTGCTCAAGAATAATGGACAAGATCAGCAAGGGAAGGTTCAACTGCATTCAGAATTTGAGGCAACACCAACTTCAAGGGCTGATTGCCTATGGCAAGAGTGATAACTTAACCAAGGTGATTTGGAGATCACGTCCAAGCCTCCAAAAAATCTCTATCAAGTTACCA
>NC_012875.2:22536766-22546748 GCF_000003195.3 Sorghum bicolor
CATCTAGGAGTTCTATCGGTGCGTCCAATTGATTTCCGAGCATATGGTACGTTCCACGCATACCATGCACCTATGTTGCGTCAAGATTAGTAGTATCTCCAAACAGACCGAACCAAGCTTCCACTTGAGCCTCTGCACCTAGGAGTACCAACAGGTGCATCCAAAATGGATTCTTAGGCTATGCTGCATTAGGCATAAACTATGCATCTATCTTGCACTGAAACTAACACTGTCTCCAAACAGATGATGCAAGATTCCATATGACACACATCATCTAGGAGTTCCATCATGTGCATCCAAATCGATTTTCAAGCATATGGTATGTCCCATGCAAACCGTGCACCTATCTTGCATCAAGATTAGCACTATTTCCAAAGAATCCAAACCAAGCTTTCACTTGTGCCCCTTTACAAGGAATACCATTGGGTGCGTCCAAATATGTTTCTTAGCCTATCGTGCATTAGGCGCAAACCGTGCACCTTTCTTGCACCGAAACTAACGCTGTCTCCAAAGAGTACCATCGGGTGATTCCACAACTGTTTCTAAGCCTATGGTGCATTAGGTGCATACCGTGGACCTATCTTACACCAAAACTAACACTATCTCCAAATGGACCAAAGTGAGATTTCATATGACACACGTCATCTAGGAGTTCTATCGGGTGCGTCCAAATTGATTTCCTAGCATATGGTACGTCCATGCAAACCGTGCACCTATCTTGCATCAAGATTAGCAGTATCTCCAAACAGTCCAAACCAAGCTTCCACTTGAGTCTCTTACCCTAGGAGTAGCAACAGGTGCGTCCAAAATGCTTTCTTAGGCTCTTGTGCATTAGGCGCAAACTGTGCACATATCTTCCACCGAAACTATGACTATCTCAAAACAGACCAAAGCGAGATTTCATATGACACACATCATCTAGGAGTTCCATCGGGTGTGTCCAAATTGATTTCTGAGCATATAGTACGTTTCATGCAAACCGTGCACCTATCTTGCATCAAGATTAGCACTATCTCCAAACAAACTGAACCGAGCATCCACTTGAGACTCTTCAGCTAGGAGCACAATCGGGTGCATCCAAAATGGTTTGTTAGAGTATGGTGCATTAGGCACAAACCATGCACCTATCTGGCACTGAAACTAACACTATCTCCAAACAAAAAAAGTGAGATATCAGATGACACACATCACCTAGGAGTTCTATAGGGTGCGTCCAAATTGATTTTCAAGCATATGGTATGTTCCATGCAAACTGTGCACCTATCTTACATGAAGATTAGCACTATCTCCAAACAAATCGTATCGAGCTTTCACTTGAGCCTCTTCACCTAGTAGTACCATCGGGTGCTTCCATAATGGTTTTTGAGCCTATGGTACATTAGGCGCAAACTGTACACTTATCTTACACCGAAACTAACACTATCTCCAAATGGACCGAAGTGAGATTCCATATGACACACGTCATCTAGGAGTTCTATCGGGTGCGTCCAAATTGATTTTTGAGCATATGGTATGTCCATGCAAACCGTGCACCTATCTTGCGTCAAGATTAGCACTATCTCCAAACAGACCAAACCGAGCTTCCACTTGTGCCTCTTCAGCTAGGAGTACAATCAGGTGTCTCCAAAATGGTTTGTTAGAGTATGGTGCATTAGGCACAAACCGTGCACCTATCTTGCACCGAAACTAACACTATCTCCAAACAGACCAAGACGAGATTACCTATGACACATGACATCTAGGAGTTCCATCGGGTGCGTCCAAATTGATTTCCAAGCATATGGTACATTCCATGCAAACCATGCACCTATCTTGCATCAAGATTAGCAGTATCTCCAAACAGACCGAACCCAAGCTTCCACTTGAGCCTCATCACCTAGGAGTACCTACAGATGCGTCCAAAATGGTTTCTTAGACAATGGTGCATTAAGCGCAAACTGTGCACCTATCTTGCACCAAAACTAACACTATGTCCAAACGGATCAAAGCGAGATTCCATATTACACACATCATCTAAGAGTTCCATCGGGTGCCTCCAAATGGATTTCTGAGCATATGGTATGTTCCATGCAAACCGCGCACCTATCTTGCATCAAGATTAGCAGTATCTCCAAATAGACCAAACCAAGCTTCCACTTAAGCCTCTTCACCTAGGAGTACATATAAGTGCGTCCAAAATGGTTTCTTATGCTATGGTGCAGTAGGTGCAAACTGTGCACCTATCTTGCACAAAAAGTAAAACTGACTCCAAACGGATCGAAGCGAGATTCCATATGACACACGTCATCTAAGAGTTCCATTGGGTGTGTCCAAATTGATTTCTGCGCATATGGCACATTCCATGCAAACTATGCAACTATCTTGCATCAAGATTAGCACTATCTCCAAACAGACCAAACCGAGCTTCCATTTGAGCTTCTTCACCTAGAAGTACCAACAGGTGCGTCCAAAATGGTTTCTTGGACTATGGTGCATTAGGCGGAAACTTTTTTGAGAGCCATTAGGCGCAAACTGTGCAACTATCTTGCACCACAAAGCGAGATTTCATATGACACACGTCATCTAGGAGTTCCATCGGGTGCGTCCAAATTGATTTCTAAGCATATGGTACGTTCCATGCAAACCGTGCACCTATGTTGCATCAAGATTAGCACCATCACCAAATAGACCGAACCAAGCTTCCACTTGAGCCTCTTCACCTCGGACCAACATGTGCGTCCAAAATGGTTTCTTAGACTATGGTGCATTTAACGCAAAATGTGCACCTATCTTGCACCCAAACTAACACTATCTCCAAACGGACCAAAGCGAGATTCCATACGACACACGTCATCTAGGAGTTCCATCGGGTGCGACCAAATTGATTTCTGAGCATATGGTACGTTCTATGCAAACCATGCACCTATCTTGCATCAAGATTAGTAGTATCTCCAAGCAGACCGAACCCAGCTTGCACTTGAGCCTCTTCAGCGGAGAGTACCAACAGGTGCGCCCAAAATGGTTTCTTAGGCTATGGTGCATTAGGCACAAACTATGCACCTATATTGCACCAAAACTAACACTGTCTCCAAATGGACCGAAACGAGATTCTATATGAAACACGTCATCTAGGAGTTCCATCAGGTGCGTCCAAATTGATTTTCAAGCATATGGTACGTGCCATGTAAACTGTGCACCTATTTTGCATCAAGAGTAGCACTATCTCCAAATAGTCTGAACCGAGCTTTCACTTGAGCCACTTCACCTAAGAGTACCATCGGGTGCGTCCAAAATAGTTTCTTAGCCTGCGGTACATTAGGCGCAAACCGTGCACCTATCTTGCACCGATACTAACACTTTCTCCAAATGGACCAAAGCAAGATTACATATGACACACGTCATCCAGAAGTTCTATCGGATGCGTCCAAATTGATTTCTGAGCATAAGGTACGTTCCATGCAAACTGTGCAATTATCTTGCATCAAGATTAGCACTATCTCCAAATAGACCGAACCGAGCTTCCACTTGAGCCTCTTCAGTGGAGAGTACCGGTTGCGTCCAAAATGGTTTCTTAGAGTATGGTGTATTAGGCACAAACCGTGCACCAATCATGCACCAAAACTAACACTTTCTCCAAATGGACCGAAGTGAGATATCAGATGACACACATCATCTAGAAGTTATATCGGGTGTGTCCAAATTGATTTTCAAGCATATGTTTTGTTTCATGCACACCGAGCACCTATCTTGCACCGAAAGTAGCACTATCTCCATGTGGACCGAAGTGAGATTCCATATGACACACGTCATCTAAGAGTTCTATCGGGTGCATCCAAACTGATTTCTAAGCATATGGTACATTCCATGCAAACTGTGCACCTATCTTACATCAAGATTAGCACTATCTCCAAACAGACCAAACCGAGCATTCATTTAAGCCCCTTTACCTAGGAGTACAATCGGGTGCGTCCAAAATCGTTTCTTTGCCTATGGTGTATTAGGCACAAACTGTGCACCTATCTTGCACCGAAACTAACACTGTCTCCAAACAGACCGAAGCGAGACTCCATATGACACACGTCATCTAAGAGTTCCATCGGGTGCGTCCAAATTGATTTCCGGGAATATGGTATGTCTCGTGCAAACTATGCACCTATCTAGCATTAAGATTAGCACAATCTCGAAATAGACTAAACTGAACTTCAACTTTAGCCTCTTCACCTAGAAGTACCAACAGGTGCATCCAAAATGGTTTCTTAGACTTTGGTGCATTAAGAGCAAACTGTGCACCTATCTTGCAACGAAACTAACACTGTCTCCAGACGAACCGAAGTGAGATACCATATGACACACATCATCTAGGAGTTCCATCGGGTGCGTCCAAATTGATTTCCGAGCAGAGGGTACGTTCCATGCAAACCATGCACCTATCTTGCATCAAGATTAGCAGTATCTCCAAACAGACCGGACCAAGCTTCCACTTGAGCCGCTTCACCTTTGAGTACCAACAGATTTTCCAAAATGGTTTCTTAGACTATGGTGCATTAGGCGCAAACTGTGCACCTATCTTGCACTAAAACTAACACTATCTTCAAACAGACCAAAGCGAGATTCCATATGACACACGTCATCTAGGAGTTCCATCAGGTGCGTCCAAATTGACTTCTGAGCATATGGTACTTTCCATGTAAACTATACACCTATCTTGCATCAAGATTAGCCCTATCTCCAAATAGACCGAACCGAGCTTTCACTTGAGCCTCTTCACCTAGGAGTACCATCAGGTGTGTCCAAAATGGTTTTTTAGCCTATGGTGCATTAGGAGCAAACTGTGCAACTATCTTGCACTAAAACTAACACTCTCCAAACAGACCGAACGAGATTCCATATGATACACGTCATCTAGGAGTTCCAATGGGTGCGTCCAAATTGATTTTCGAGCATATGGTATGTCCCGTGCAAACTGTGCACCTATCTTGCATCAAGATTAGCACAATCTCCAAATAGACTAAACCGAGCTTCCACTTTAGCCTCTTCACCTAGTAGTACCAATAGATGCGTCCAAATGGTTTCTTAGACTTTGGTGCACTAAGCGCAAACTGTGCACCTATGATGCATGAAACTAACACTGTCTCCAAACGAATCGAAGTGAGATAACATATGACACACATCATCTAGGAGTTCCATCGGGTGCGTCCAAATTGATTTCCGAGCATATGGTACGTTCTATGCAAACCATGCACCTATCTTGCATCAAAATTAGCACTATCTCCAAACTGACCGGACCAAGCTTCCACTTGAGCCTCTTCACCTTTGAGTACCAACAGATTTTCCAAAATGGTTTCTTAGACGATTTCCGAGCATATGGGACATTCTACACAAACCGTGCACCTGTCTTGCATTAAGATTAGCACTATCTCCAAATAGACCGAACCGAGCTTTCACTTGAGCCTCTTCACTTAGGAGTACCATCGGGTGTGTCCAAAATGGTTTTTTAGCCTATGGTGCATTAGGCGCAAACCGTGCACCTATTTTGCACTGAAACTAACACTCTCCAAACAGACCAAACGAGATTCCATATGATACACGTCATCTAGGAGTTCCAATGGGTGCGTCCAAATTGATTTCTGAGCATATGGTACGTTTCATGCAAATTGTACACCTATCTTGCATTAAGATCAGCACTGTCTCGAAACAGACCAAACCGAGCTCACTTGAGCTTCTTCACCTAGGAGTACCAATAGGTGCGTTCAAAATGGTTTCTTTGACTATGGTGCATTAGGTGCAAATTGTGCACCTATCTTGCACTAAAACTAATATTGTCTCCAAACGGACTGAAGCAAGATTCCATATGACACACATCATCTAGGAGTTCCATTGGGTGTGTCCAAATTGATTTCCGAGCATATGGTACGTTCCATGCAAACCATGCACCTATCTTGTATCAAGATTAGCACTATCTCCAAACAGACTGGACCAAGCTTCCACTTGAGCCTCTTCACATTTGAGTAGCAATAGATTTTCCAAAATGGTTTCTTAGACTATGGTGCACTAGGCGCAAACTGTGCACCTATCTTGCACCAAAACTAACACTATCTTAAAACGGACCAAAGCGAGATTTCATATGACACACGTCATCTACGAGTTCCATCAGGTGCGTCCAAATTGATTTCTGAGCATATGGTACTTTCCATGCAAACTGTACACCTATCTGCATCAAGATTAGCACTATCTCCAAATAGACCGAACCAAGCTTTCACTTGAGCCTCTTCACCTAGGAGTACCATCAGGTGTGTCCAAAATGGTTTTTTAGCCTATGGTGCATTAGGCTTAAACCGTGCACCTATCTTGCATTGAAACTAACACTCTCCAAACAGACCGAACGAGATTCCATAAGATACATGTCATCTAGGAGTTCCAACGGGTGCGTCCAAATTGATTTTTGAGCATATGGTACGTTTCATACAACCTGTGCACCCATCTTGCATTAAGATTAGCACTGTCTTGAAACAGACCAAACTGAGCTTCCATTTGAGCCTCTTCAACTAACAGTACCAACAGGTGCGTTCAAAATGGTTTCTTAGACTATGGTGCATAGGTGCAAACTGTGCACCTATCTTGCACTGAAACTAATATTGTCTCCAAACGGAATGAAGCGAGATTCCATATGACACGCATCATCTAGGAGTTCCATCGGGTGCATCCAAATTTATTTCCAAGCATATGGGACATTCCATGTAAACCATGCACCTATCTTGCATCAAGGTTAGCACTATCGCCAAACAGACCGAATCGAGCTTCCGCTTGAGCCTCTTCTCCTAGGAGTACCAATAGGTGCATCCAAAATGATTTCTTAGCCTATGGTGCATTAGGCGCAATCCATGCATCTATGTTGCACCGAAACTAACACTGTCTCCAAATAGACCGAAGCGAGATTCCATATGACACATGTAATCTAGGAGTTCCATCGGGTGCGTCCAAATTGATTTCCAAGCATATGGTTTGTCCCATGCAAACTATTTACCTATCTTGCATTAAGGTTAGCACTGTCTCAAAACAGACCGAACTAAGCTTCCACTTGAGCCTCTTCACCTAGGAGTTCCAATAGGTGCATTCAAAATGGTTTCTTAGACTATGGTGCATTAGGCGCAAACTGTTCATCTATCCTGCACTGAAACTAATATTGTCTCCAAACGGACTGAAGTGAGATTCCATATGACACACGTCAACTAGGAGTTCCATCAGGTGCATCCAAATTGATTTCCGAGCATATGGCACATTCTACACAAACCGTGCACCTATCTTGCATTAAGATTAGCACTATCTCCAAACAGACAAAACTGAGCTTTCACTTAAGCCCCTTCACCTAGGAGTACCATCGAGTGCGTCCAAAATCGTTTCTTAGAGTATGGTGCATTAGGCACAAACCGTGCAATATCTTCTTAGAGTATGGTGCATTAGGCACAAACCATACACCATCTTGCACCGAAACTAACACTATCTTCAAACAGACCAAAGCGAGATATCAGATGACACACATCATCTAGGAGTTCTATCGGGTGCGTCCAAATTGGTTTTCATGCATATGGTATGTTCCATGCAAACCGTGCACCTATCTTACATCAAGATTAGCACTATCTCCAAACAGATCGTACCGAGCTTTCACTTGAGCCTCTTCACCTAGGAGTACCATCGGGTGCTTCCACAATGGTTTGTGAGCCTATGGTGCATTAGGCGGAAACCGTGCACCTATCTTGCACCAGAACAAACACTATCTCTAAATGGACTAAAGTGAGATTCCGTACGACACACGTCATCTAGGAGTTCTATCGGGTGCATCCAAATTGTTTTCTAAGCATATGGTACATTCCATGCTAACCGTGCACCTATCTTGCATCAAGATTAGCACTATCTCCAAACAGACCAAATCGAGCTTTCACTTGAGCCCCTTTACCTAGGAGTACCATCGGGTGCTTCAAAATCGTTTCTTAGCCTATGGTGCATTAGGCGCAAACCATGCACCTATCTTGCACTGAATCTAACACTATCTCCAAACAGACCGAAGCTAGATTCCATGTGACACACATCACACTAGGCGCAAACCTTGCACCTATCTTGCACCAAAACTAATACTGTCTCTAAACAGACCGAAGCAAGATTCCATATGACACACGTCATCTAGGAGTTTCATTGGGTGTGTCCAAATTGATTTCCGAGCATATCATATGTTCCACACAAATAGTGCACCTATCTTGCATCAAGATTAGCAATATCTCTGAATAGACCAAACCGAGCTTCCACTTGAGCCTCTTCACCTAGGAGTACCATCGGGTGCTTCTAAAATGGTTTCTTAGCCTATGGTCCATTTGGCACAAACCGTGCATATATCTTACACCGAAACTAACACTATCTCCAAATAGACCAAAGCGAGATTTCATATGACACACGTCATTTAGGAGTTTCATCAGGTGCGTCCATATTGATTTCCAAGCATATGGTATGTTCCATGCAAAGCATGCACCTATCTTGCATCAAGACTAGCACTATCTCCAAATAGACCAAACCGAGATTCCACTTGAGCCTCTTCACCCAGGAGTGCCAACAGGTGTGTCCAAAATGGTTTCTTAGACTATGGTGCATTAGGCATAAACTGTGCACCTATCTTGCACTGAAACTAATATGACAAACTTCAGCTATGAGTTCCATCGGGTGCATCCAATTTGATTTCCAAGCATTTGGGACATTCCATGCAAACCGTGCACTTATCTTGCATCAAGATTAGCACTATCGCCAAACAGACCGAACCGAGCTTCCACTTGACCCTCTTCACCTAGTAGTACCAATAGGTGCGTCCAAAATGGTTTCTTAGCCTATGGTGCATTAGGCACAAACCGTGCAATATCTTGCACCAAAACTAACACTGTCTCCAAATAGACCAAAACAGATTCTGTATGACACATGTCATCTAGGAGTTCCATCAGGTGCGTCCAAATTGATTTTCGAGCATATGGTACGCTCCATGCAAACCGTGCAACTATCTTGCATCAAGATTAGCACTATCTCCAAATAGACCGAACCGAGCTTCCACTTCAGCCTCTTCAGCTAGGAGTACCATCGGGTGCATCAAAAATGTTTTCTTAGAGTATGGTGCATTAGGCACAAACCGTGCACCTATCTTGCACCAAAACTAACACTATCTCCAAATAGATTGTAGTGAGCTTTCAGTTGAGCCTCATCACACAGAAGTACCATTGGGTGCTTCCACAACGTTTTCTGAGCCTATGGTGCATTAGACACAAACTGTGCACCTATCTTGCACCAAAACTAACACTATCTCCAAATGGACCAAAGTGAGATTCCATATGACACACGTCATCTTGGAGTTCTATCGGGTGCATCCAAATTGATTTCTGAGCATATGGTACATTCCATGCAAACCGTGCACCTACCTTGAATCAAGATTTAGCACTATCTCCAAATAGACCAAACTGAGCTTTCACTTGAGCCCCTTCACCTAGGAGTACCATCGGGTGCGTCCAAAATCATTTCTTAGAGTATGATGCATTAGTCACAAACCTTGCAATTTCTTCTTATTGTATGGTGCATTAGGCACAAACCGTGCACCCACCTTACACTAAAACTAACACTATCTGCAAATAGACCAAAGCGAGATATCACATGACACACATCATCTAGGAGTTCTATCGGGTGCGTCCAAATTGATTTTCAAGGATATGGTACATTCCATACAAACCGTGCGCCTATCTTACATGAAGATTAGCACTATCTGCAAACAGATCGTAGCAAGCTTTCACTTGAGCCTCTTCACCTAGGAGTACCATCGGGTGCTTCCATAATGGTTTCTTAGCCTATGGTGCATTAGGCGCAAACCATGCACCAATCTTGCACTGAAACGAACAATATCTCCAAACAGACCGAAGAGATATTCCAAAAGACACCCCTCATCGAGGAGTTCCACGGGTGCCTGCAAAAGCATGTAAAT
>NC_012875.2:22546848-22548263 GCF_000003195.3 Sorghum bicolor
TAGATGACGTGTGTCATACGAAATCTCGGGGCGATCTGTTTGGAGACAGTGCTAGTTTCGGTGCAAGATAGGTGCAAGGTTTGCACATAATGCAGCATAGTCTAAGAAACCATTTTGGAAGCACCCGATGGTACTCCTAGGTAAAAGGCTCAAGTGAAAGCTCGATTTGATCTATTTGGAGATAGTGCTAATCTTGATGCAAGATAGATGCACGATCTGCATGGAACGTACCTTATGCTTAGAAATTAATTTGGACACACCCGATAGAACTCCTTGATGACGTGTGTCATATGGAATCTTGCTTTGGTGTGCTTAGAGATAGTATTAGTTTCGGTGCAAGATATGTGCACGGTTTGCGCCTAATGCACCAAAGTCTAAGAAACCATTTTGGAAGCACCTGTTAGTACTCCTAGGTAAAGAGGCTCAAGTGGAGGCTCGGTTCGGTCTGTTTAGAGATAGTGCTAGTCTTGATGCAAGATAGGTGCAGGATTTGCATGGAACATACCATATGCTTGGAAATCAATTTGGATGCACCGGATGGAACTCCTAGATGACGTGTGTCATATGAAATCTCACTTTGGTCTGTTTAGAAACAGTGTTAGTTTCGGTGCAAGATATGTGCATGGTTTGTGCCTAATGCACCATAGTCTAAGAAACCATTTTGGAAGCACCTGTTGGTACTTCGGTGAAGAGGCTCAAGTGGAAGCTCGGTTTGATATGTTTGGAGATAGTGCTAATCTTGATGCAAGATAGGTGCATGATTTGCAAGGAACATACCATATGCTTAGAAATCAATTTGGACGCACCCAATGGAACTCCTTGATGACGTGTGTCATTTGGAATCTCGCTTCGGTTCATTTGGAGACATTGTTAGTTTCGGTGCAAGATAGGTGCATAATTTGTGCGTAATGCACCATAGTCTAAGAAACCATTTTTGACACACCTATTTGTACTCCTAGATTAAGAGGCTCAAGTGGAAGCTCGGTTTGGCCTGTTTGGAGATAGTGCTAAAATTGATGCAAGGTGCACGGTTTGCATGGAACATACAATATGCATGGAAATCAATTTGGATGTACCCGATGCAACTCCTTGATGACGTGTGTTATATGGAATCTCACTTTGGTCTGTTTAGAAATAGTGTTAGTTTCGGTGCAAAATATGTGCATGGTTTGTGCTTAGTGCACCATAGTCTAAGAAACCATTTTGGAAGCACCTGTTGGTACTTGGGTGAAGAGGCTCAAGTGGAAGCTCGGTTTGATCTGTTTGGAGATAGTGCTAATCTTGAAGCAAGATAGGTGCATGATTTGCAAGGAACATACCATATGCTTAGAAATCAATTTGGACGCACCCAATGCAACTCTTAGATGACGTGTGTCATATGGAATCTTGCTTTGGTCCGTTTGTAGACATGTAAG
>NC_012875.2:22548363-22625862 GCF_000003195.3 Sorghum bicolor
ATTTGATCTATTTGGAGATAGTGCTAATCTTGATGCAAGATAGATGCACGATCTGCATGGAACGTACCTTATGCTTAGAAATTAATTTGGACACACCCGATAGAACTCCTTGATGACGTGTGTCATATGGAATCTTGCTTTGGTGTGCTTAGAGATAGTATTAGTTTCGGTGCAAGATATGTGCACGGTTTGCGCCTAATGCACCAAAGTCTAAGAAACCATTTTGGAAGCACCTGTTAGTACTCCTAGGTAAAGAGGCTCAAGTGGAGGCTCGGTTCGGTCTGTTTAGAGATAGTGCTAGTCTTGATGCAAGATAGGTGCAGGATTTGCATGGAACATACCATATGCTTGGAAATCAATTTGGATGCACCGGATGGAACTCCTAGATGACGTGTGTCATATGAAATCTCACTTTGGTCTGTTTAGAAACAGTGTTAGTTTCGGTGCAAGATATGTGCATGGTTTGTGCCTAATGCACCATAGTCTAAGAAACCATTTTGGAAGCACCTGTTGGTACTTCGGTGAAGAGGCTCAAGTGGAAGCTCGGTTTGATATGTTTGGAGATAGTGCTAATCTTGATGCAAGATAGGTGCATGATTTGCAAGGAACATACCATATGCTTAGAAATCAATTTGGACGCACCCAATGGAACTCCTTGATGACGTGTGTCATTTGGAATCTCGCTTCGGTTCATTTGGAGACATTGTTAGTTTCGGTGCAAGATAGGTGCATAATTTGTGCGTAATGCACCATAGTCTAAGAAACCATTTTTGACACACCTATTTGTACTCCTAGATTAAGAGGCTCAAGTGGAAGCTCGGTTTGGCCTGTTTGGAGATAGTGCTAAAATTGATGCAAGGTGCACGGTTTGCATGGAACATACAATATGCATGGAAATCAATTTGGATGTACCCGATGCAACTCCTTGATGACGTGTGTTATATGGAATCTCACTTTGGTCTGTTTAGAAATAGTGTTAGTTTCGGTGCAAAATATGTGCATGGTTTGTGCTTAGTGCACCATAGTCTAAGAAACCATTTTGGAAGCACCTGTTGGTACTTGGGTGAAGAGGCTCAAGTGGAAGCTCGGTTTGATCTGTTTGGAGATAGTGCTAATCTTGAAGCAAGATAGGTGCATGATTTGCAAGGAACATACCATATGCTTAGAAATCAATTTGGACGCACCCAATGCAACTCTTAGATGACGTGTGTCATATGGAATCTTGCTTTGGTCCGTTTGTAGACATTGTAAGTTTTAGTGCAAGATAGGCGCACAGTTTGCGCCTAATGCACTATAGTCTTAGAAACCATTTTGGACGCACTATTTGGTACTCTTAGATGAAGAAGCTCAAGTGGAAGCTTGGTTTGGTCAGTTTGGAGATAGTGCAAATCCTTATGCAAGGTAGGTGCATGGTTTGCATGGAACATACCATATGCTTGGAAATCAATTTGGATGCACCCGATGGAACTCCTTGATGACGTGTGTCATATGGAATCTTGTTTCGGTCCATTTGGAGAAATTGTTAGTTTCGGAGCAAGATAGTGCACAGTTTGCACCTAATGCACCATTGTCTAAGAAACCATTTTGGATGCACTTGTTGGTACTCCTAGGCGAAGGGGCTCAAGTGGATGCTCGGTTCGGTCTGTTTTGAGATAGTGCTAATCTTGATGCAAGACAGGTGCACGGTTTGCATGGAACATAAAAATGCTTGGAAATCAATCTGGACGCACATGATGGAACTCCTAGATGACGTGTGTCATACAAAATCTTGCTTTGGTCTGTTTGGAGACAGTGTTTGTTTCGGTGCAAGATAGGTGCAAGGTTTGCACATAATGTAGCATAGGCTAAGAAACCATTTTGGACGCACCCGATGGTACTCCTAGGTAAAAGGCTCAAGTGAAAGCTCGATTTGATCTATTTGGAGATAGTGCTAATCTTGATGCAAGATAGATGCACGGTCTGCATGGAACGTACCTTATGCTTAGAAATTAATTTGGACACACCCGATAGAACTCCTTGATGACGTGTGTCATATGGAATCTCGCTTTGGTCCATTTGGAGACATTGTTAGTTTCGGTGCAAGATAGGTGCACAGTTTGCACCTAATGCACCATAGTCTAAGAAACCATTTTCGACGCACTTGTGTGTACTCCTAGGTGAACGGGCTCAAGTGGATGCTCGGTTCGGATTGTTTGGAGATCGTGCTAATCTTGATGCAAGATAGATGCATGGTTTGCATGGAACATACGATATGCTTAGAAAGCAATTAGGACGCACCTGATATAACTCCTTGATGATTTGTGTCATATGGAATCTTGCTTCGGTTCGTTTAGAGACAATGTTTGTTTTGGTAGAAGATATGTGCACGGTTTACACCTAATGCACCATAGGCTAATAAACCATTTTAGACGCACCCGATGGTTCTCGTAGTTGAAGAGGCTTAAGTGGTGGCTCGATTTTGTCTGTTCGGATATAGTGCTAATCTGAATGGAAAATAGTTGCACAGTTTGCATGCAACGTACCATATGTTAAGAAATCAATTTGGACGCACCCAATGGAACTCCTAGATGACGTGTGTCATATGGAATCTCGCTTCGGTCTGTTTGGAGACAATGTTAGTTTCGGTGCAAGATAGGTGCATAGTTTGTGCCTAATGCACCATAGTTTAAGAAACCATTTTTGACACACCTGTTTGTACTCCTAGATGAAGAGGCTTAAGTGGAAGCTTGGTTCGGTCTGTTTGCAGATAGTGCTAATCTTGATGCAAGATAGGTGCACGGTTTGCATGGAACATACCATATGCTTGGAAATCAATTTGGATGCACCGGATGGAACTCCATGATGACGTGTGTCATATGAAATCTCACTTTGGTCTGTTTAGAAACAGTGTTAGTTTCGGTGCAAGATATGTGCATGGTTTGTGCCTAATGCACCATAGTCTAAGAAACCATTTTGGAAGCACCTGTTAGTACTTCGGTGAAGAGGCTCAAGTGGAAGCTCGGTTTGATATGTTTGGAGATAGTGCTAATCTTGATGCAAGATAGGTGCATGATTTGCAAGGAACATACCATATGCTTAGAAATCCATTTGGACGCACCCAATGGAACTCCTAGGTGACGTGTGTCATGTGGAATCTTGCTTCGGTCCGTTTGTAGACATTGTAAGTTTTAGTGCAAGATAGGTGCACAGTTTGCGTCTAATGCACCATAGTCTAAGAAACCATTTTGGATGCACTATTTGGTACTCTTGGGTGAAGAGGCTTAAGTGGAAGCTTGGTTCGGTCAGTTTGGAGATAGTGCTAATCCTTATGCAATGTAGGTGCATGGTTTGCATGGAACATACCATATGCTTGGAATTCAATTTAGATGCACCCGATGGACCTCCTTGACGACGTGTGTCATATGGAATCTCGCTTCGATCCATTTGGAGACATTGTTAGTTTCAGTGCAAGATAGGTGCACAGTTTGCACCTAATGCACCATAGTCTAAGAAACCATTTTGGACGCACTTGTTGGTACTCCTAGGTGAAGGGGCTCAAGTGGATGCTCGGTTCGATTTCTTTGGAGATAGTGCTAATCTTGAGGCAAGATCGGTGCACGGTTTGCATGTAACATACCATATGCTTAGAAGTCAATTTGGATGCAGCCGATGGAACTCCTTGATGACGTGTGTCATATGGAATCTCACTTTGGTCTGTTTAGAAATAGTGTTAGTTTCGGTGCAAAATATGTGCATGGTTTGCGCCTAATGCACCATAGTCTAAGAAACCATTTTGGAAGCACCTGTTGGTACTTCGGTGAAGAGGCTCAAGTGGAAGCTCGGTTTGATATGTTTGGATATAGTGCTAATCTTGATGCAAGATAGGTGCATGATTTGCAAGGAACATACCATATGCTTAGAAATCAATTTGGACGCACCCAATTGAACTCCTAGATGACGTGTGTCATGTGGAATCTTGCTTCGGTCCGTTTGTAGACATTGTAAGTTTTAGTGCAAGATAGGTGCACAGTTTGCGCCTAATGCACCATAGTCTAAGAAACCATTTTGGATACACTATTTGGTACTCTTGGGTGAAGAGGCTAAAGCGGAAGCTTGGTTCGGTCAGTTTGGAGATAGTGCTAATCCTTATGCAAGGTAGGTGCATGGTTTGCATGAAACGTACCATATGCTTGGAAATCAATTTGGATGCACCGATGGAACTCCTTGACAACGTGTGTCATATGGAATCTCGCTTCGGTCCATTTGGAGACATTGTTAGTTTCGGTGCAAGATAGGTGCACAGTTTGCACCTAATGCACCATAGTCTAAGAAACCATTTTGGACGCACTTGTTGGTACTCCAAGGTGAAGGAGCTCAAGTGGATGCTCGGTTCGGTCTGTTTGGAGATAGGTGCACGGTTTGCATGGAATATACCAAATGCAAGATAGGTGCACGGTTTGCATAGAATATAGCAAATGCAAGATAGGTGCACGGTTTGCATGGAATATAACAAATGCTTGGAAATCAATCTGGACGCACATGATGGAACTCCTAGATGACGTGTGTCATACAAAATCTTGCTTTGGTCTGTTTGGAGACAGTGTTAGTTTTGGTGCAAGATAGGTGCAAGGTTTGCACATAATGCAGCATAGACTAAGAAACCATTTTGGACGCACCCGATTGTACTTCTAGGTAAAAGGCTCAAGTGAAAGCTTGGTCTATTTGGAGATAGTGCTAATCTTGATGCAAGATAGATGCACGTTCTGCATGGAACGTACCATATGCTTAGAAATTAATTTGGACACACCTGATAGAACTCTTTGATGACGCGTGTCATATGGAATCTCTCTTTGTTGTGCTTAGACATAGTATTTGTTTCGGTGCAAGATATGTGCACGGTTTGTGCCTAATGCACCAAAGTCTAAGAAACCATTTTGGAAGCTCCTATTGGTACTCCTAGGTGAAGAGGCTCAAGTGGAGGCTCGGTTCGGTCTATTCAGAGATAGTGCTAGTCTTGATGCAAGATAGGTGCACGATTTGCATGGAACATACCATATGCTGGAAAATCAATTTGGATGCACCCAATGGAACTCCTTGATGACGTGTGTCATTTGAAATCTTGCTTCGGTCCACTTGGAGACATTGTTAGTTTCAGTGCAAGATAGGTGCACAGTTTGCACCTAATGCACCATAGTCTAAGAAACCATTTTGGACGCACTTGTTGGTACTCCTAGGTGAAGGGGCTCAAGTGGATGCTCGGTTCGGTCTCTTTGGAGATAGTCCTAATCTTGATGCAAGATAGATGCATTGTTTGCATGGAACATATGACATGCTTAGAAATCAGATAGGACACACCAAATATAACTCTTGATCATTTGTGTCAGATGGAATCTTGCTTCGGTTCGTTTAGAGACAGTGTTAGTTTTGGTAGAAGATATCTGCACGGTTTACGCCTAATGCACCATAGGCTAAGAAACTATTTTAGACGCACCCGATGGTACTCGTAGTTGAAGAGGCTCAAGTGGAGGCTCGATTTGGTCTGTTCGGATATAGTGCTAATCTTGATGCAAGATTGTTGCACAGTTTGCATGCAGTGTACCATATGTTAAGAAATCAATTTGGACGCACCCAATGGAACTCCTAGACGACGTGTGTCATATGGAATCTCGCTTCGGTCTGTTTGGAGACAATGTTAGTTTCGGTGCAAGATAGGTGCATAATTTGTGCCTAATGCACCATAGTCTAAGAAACCATTTTTGACCCACCTATTTGTACTCCTAGATGAAGAGGCTCAAGTGGAAGCTCGGTTCGGTTTCTTTGGAGATAGTGCTAATCTTGATGCAAGATAGGCGCACGTTTGCATGGAACATACCATATGCTTGGAATTCAATTTGGATGCACCCGATGGAACTCCTTGATGACGTGTCTCATATGGAATCTCACTTTGGTCTGTTTAGAAACAGTGTTAGTTTCGGTGCAAGATATGTGCTTGGTTTGCGCCTAATGCACCATAGTCTAAGAAACCTTTTTGGAAGCACCTCTTGGTACTTCGGTGAAGAGGCTCAAGTGGAAGCTCGGTTTGATCTATTTGGAGATAGTGCTAATCTGATGCAAGATAGGTGCATGATTTGCAAGAACATACCATATGCTTAGAAATCAATTTGGACGCACCCAATGGAACTCCTAGTTGACGTGTGTCATATGGAATCTTGCTTCGGTCCGTTTGTAGACATTGTAAGTTTTAGTGCAAGATAGGTGCATAGTTTGCGCCTAATGCACCATATTCTAAAAAACCATTTTGGACGCACATGTTGGTACTCTTGGGTGAAGAGGCTCAAGTGGAAGCTTGGTTCGGTCAGTTTGGAGATAGTGCTAATCCTTATGCAAGGTAGGTGCATGGTTTGCATGGAACATACCATATGCTTGGAAATCAATTTGGATGCACCCGATGGAACTCCTTGATGACGTGTGTCATATGGAATCTCGCTTCGGTCCATTTGGAGACATTGTTAGTTTCGGTGCAAGATAGGTGCAAGGTTTGCATACAATGCAGCATAGGCTAAGAAACCATTTTGGACGCACCCGATGGTACTCCTTGGTAAAAGGCTCAAGTGAAAGCTCAGTTTGGTCTATTTGGAGATAGTGCTAATCTTGATGCAAGATAGATGCACGGTCTGCATGGAACGTACCATATGCTTAGAAATTAATTTGGACACACCCGATAGAACTCCTTGATGACGTGTGTCATATGGAATCTCGCTTTGGTGTGCTTAGAGATAGTATTAGTTTCGGTGCAAGATATGTGCACGGTTTGCGCCTAATGCAGCAAAGTCTAAGAAACCATTTTGGAAGCACCTGTTGGTACTCCTAGGTGAAGAGGCTCAAGTGGAGGCTCGGTTCGGTGATGAGGACATCAACACCAGCGATACATATCCTACATCCACCAGCGATACATATCCTACATCCTCTCCGGCACAACGTATAGCTGGTCCTCTTACTCGTGCTCGTGCCCGTCAACTCAACCTTCAAGTAAGTTCAGTTTTAACTTTTGTCAATCATATTTAGACAATGGAGACACGTGCACTTTCGTGTTGCTCAGGAATAATGGACAAGATCAGCAAGGGAAGGTTCAACTGCATTCAGAATTTGAGGCAACACCAACTTCAAGGGCTGATTGCATATGGGAAGAGTGATAACTTAACAAAGGTGATTGGAGATCAGGTCCAAGCCTCCACAACATCCTCTATCAAGTTACCACGTCGCTTCTAAAGCAAGGAAACAAAGAGTCCAAACCCAACACGTTTTGGGAGTTGGATTCGGACTGGAAAATAACTCTAACTTGTATGGATCACCACGGCGTCATATGGACTCCAACTGGGACGTTCCTATACTTGTTGGAAAGCTCATGAAGTCTACTTTCCAATGGGTCCAACCACATATCTATGCAGCTTATGAGTCGGGCGCAGTCCTTGTTTTCGTGCCGACACCTTTTTCTGTTTTGGTGCTGCGTCACCCTATTTTGGACCAATGGCCCATGTATCAAGTTGAGTCCATTAGGGACGCATCTTAGGGTTGGAGGACGACTCTAGCACCCCTTTGGTCGTCCTCCCCTCTATTTATTTACATCTAGAGCCGCCATGAACAACTGTGTTTTGTTGAGATCAAGTTTAGCCTTCGCTACTTGCTTGTAGGCGCGCGTGCAGGATCAGCTGCCCGTCTCCTTGTCTTCGGAACCCCATTGTTGATTAAGATTCAGTTTAAAACCTTCAATTCATCTTGCAAATTCAGTGCTTGTTTCCTCGTTCTTGCTAGTTCTTCGATTGCTTGCAGGACGGGAGCCCTAGGGGCTGGTTGTCGCGCTCCACAAGATCGTGACGGCTGTTGGACGTGGTGTATCGGTTGCTAAGGCGCGGTCTTGAGGGCTGTAGTCGGGCCGTGAACGTCATCTCCATCCACTAATCGAGTTATCCAGCGCCTCTCATCGAAAGATCAGGCCAAAAACCCTAGCGGGTTCGCATCATTCGGTCTGTTTAGAGATATGGTGTATTAGGCACAAACCGCGCACCTATCTTGCACAACTAACACTATCTCCAAACAGACCAAAGCAAGATATCAAATGACACACATCATCTAGGAGTTCTATTGGGTGCGTCTATATGGACTTTTAAGCATATGGTATATTCCATGCAAACTGTGCACCTATCTTACATGAAGATTAGCACTATCTCCAAACAGATCGTACCGAGCTTTCACTCGAGTCTCTTCACCTAGAAGTACCATTAGGTGCTTCCACAACTGTTTCTAAGCCGATGGTGCATTAGGCGCACACCGTGCACCTATCTTGTACCGAAACTAACACTATCTACAAATGGACTCAAGTGAGATTCCATATGACACACATCATCTAGGAGTTCTATCGGGTGCATCCAAACTGATTTCTGAGCATATGGTACGTTCCATGCAAACCGTGCACCTATCTTGCGTCAAGATTTGCCGTATCTCCAAACAGACCGAACCAAGCTTCCACTTGAGCCTACCAAGCTTCCACTTGAGCCTCTTCACTTAGGAGTAGCAACAGGTGCGTCCAAAATGGTTTCTTAGGCTATGGTGCGTTAGGCGCAAACCGTACACCTATCTTGCATCGAAACTAACACTATCTCCAAATGGACCGAAGTGAGATTCCATATGACACACATCATCTAGGAGTTCTATTGGGTGTGTCCAAATTGATTTCAAAGCATATGGTACATCCATGCAAACCGTGCACCTATCTTGCATAAAGATTAGCACTATCTCCAAACAGACCAAACCGAGCTTCCACTTAAACCTCTTTAGCTTGGAGTACAATCGGCTGCTTCCAAAATTGTTTGTTAGTGTATGGTGCATTAGGCAGAAAACTTTGCACCAATCTTGCACCAAAACAAGCACTATCTCCAAACAGACCAAAGCGAGATTACATATGACACATGACATCTAGGAGTTCCATCAGGTGTGTCCAAATTGATTTCCGAGCATATGGTGCGTTCCATGCAAACCATGCACCTATTTTGCATCAAGATCAGCATTATCTCCAAACAGACCGAACCCAAGCTTCTAGTTGAGCCTCTTCACCTAGGAGTACCAAACAGGTGCGTCCAAAATGGTTTCTTAGGCTATGGTGCATTAGGCACAAACTGCGCACCTATCTCGCACCAAAACTAACAATGTCTCCAAACGGACCGAAGTGAGATTCCATATCACACACGTCATCTTGGAGTTCCATCGGGTGCATCCAAATTGATTTTCGAGCATATGGTACGTTCCATGCAAACTGTGCACCTATCTTGCATCAAGATTAGCACTATCTCCAAACAGATCGAACCGATCTTACACTTGAGTCTCATCACCTAGGAGTACCAACAGGTGCGTCCAAAATGGTTGTTTAGACTATGGTGCATTAGGCGCAAAGTGTGCACCTATCTTGCACCGGAACTAACACTGTCTCTAAATGGATGAAACCGAGATTCCATACACATCATCTAGGAGTTCCATCGTGTGCGTCTAAATTGATTTCTAAGCATATGGTACGTTCCATGTAAACCGTGCACCTATCTTGCATCAAGATTAGTAGTATCTCCAAACAGACCAAACCAAGCTTCCACTTGGTCCTCTTCACCTAGGAGTACATACAGGTGTGTCCAAAATGGTTTCTTAGGCTACGGTGCATTAGGCGCAAATTGTGCACCTATCTTGCACAGAAACTAACACTGACTCCAAGTAGATCGAAGCGAGATTCCATATGACACACGTCATCTAGTAGTTCCATCGGGTGCGTCCAAGTTGATTTCTTAGCATGTGGCACGTTCCACGCAAATTGTGCAAGTATCTTGCATCAAGATTTGCATTATCTCCAAACAGACAGGACCAAGCTTCCACTTGAGCGTCTTCACCTAGGAGTACCAACAGGTGTGTCCAAAATGGTTTCTTAGATTATGGTGCATTAGGCGCAAACTCTGCACCTATCTTGCACCAAAACTAACACTGTCTCCAAATAGACCAAAGCGAGATTCCATATGACACACGTCATTCGGGTACGTCCAAATTGATTTATGAGCATATGGTACGTTCCATGCAAATCTTGCACCTATCTTGCATGAAAATTAGTAGTATCTCCAAACAGACCGAACCAAGCTTCCACTTGAGCCTCTTCATCTAGGAGTACCAACAGGTGCGCCCAAAATGGTTTCTTAGGCTACGGTGCATTAGGCATAAACTCTGCACCTATCTTGCACCGAAACTAATATTGTCTCCAAACGGACAAAGTGAGATTCCATACGACACACGTCATCTAGGAGTTCCATCATGTGCATCCAAATTGATTTTCAAGCATATGGTATGTCCCATGCAAACTGTGCACCTATCTTGCATCAAGATTAGGACTATCTCCAAACAGACCGAACCAAGCTTCCACTTGAGCCTCTTCAGCTAGGAGTTCCATCGGGTGCGTCCAAATTGAATTCTGAGCATATGATACGTTCCAGGCAAACATTGCAACTATATTGCATCAAGATTAGCACTATCTCCAAATACACCGAATCGAGCTTCCTCTTGAGCACTCTTCAGCTAGGAGTACCATCAAGTGCATCCAAAATGGTTTCTTAGAGTATGGTGCATCAGGCACAAACCATGCACCTATCTTGGCACCGAAACTAACACTATCTCCAAACAGACCAAAGCGATATTAGATGACACACACCATCTAGGAGTTCTATCGGGTGCGTGTAAATTGATTTTCAAGCATATGGTATGTTCCATACAAAACTTGCACCTATCTTACATGAAGATTAGCACTATCTCCAAACAGATCTTACCGAGCTTTCACTTAAGCCTCTTCACCTAGGAGTACCATCGGGTGCTTCCACAACTATTTCTTAGCCTATGGTGCATTAGGCGCAAACCGTGCACCTATCTTACACCGAAACTAACACTATCTCCAAACGGATCAAAGTGAGATTCCATATGACACACATCATCTAGGAGTTCTATCGGGTGCGTCCAAATTGATTTCTGAGCATATGGTATGTCCATGCAAACCATGCACCTATCTTGCGTCAAGATTAGCAGTATCTCTATGCAGACCGAACCCAGCTTGCACTAGAGCCTCTTCATCTAGGAGTACCAACAGGTGCGCCCAAAATGGTTTCTTAGGCTATGGTGCATTAGGCACAAACTATGCACCTATCTTGCACCAAAACTAACACTGTCTCCAAATGGACCGAAACGAGATTCTATATGAAACACGTCATCTAGGACTTTCATCAGGTGCGTCCAAATTGATTTTCAAGCATATGATACGTTCCATGTAAACTGTGCACCTATTTTGCATCAAGAGTAGCACTATCTCCAAATGGACTGAACCGAGCTTTCACTTGAGCCACTTCACCTAGGAGTACCATCGGGTCTGTCCAAAATGGTTTCTTAGCCTGCGGTGCATTAGGCGCAAACCGTGCACCTATCTTGCACCGATACTAACACTTTCTCTAAATGGAGCAAAGCAAGATTACATATGACACACGCCATCTAGATGTTCTATCGGATGCGTCCAAATTGATTTCTGAGCATAAGGTATGTTCCATGCAAACTATGCAACTATCTTGCGTCAAGATTAGCCTCTTCAAATAGACCGAACCGAGCTTCCACTTGAGCCTCTTCACCTAGGAGTACCAATAGGTGCATCCAAAATGATTTCTTAACCTGTGGTCCATTAGGCACAATCCGTGCATCTATATTGCACCGAAACTAACAGTCTCCAAATAGACCGAAGCGAGATTCCATACGACACACGTCATCTAGGAGTTCCATCGGGTGCGTCTGAATTGATTTCCAAGAATATGGTATGTCCCATGCAAACTATGCACCAATCTTGCATTAAGGTTAGCACTGTCTCGAAACAGACCGAACCGAGCTTCCGCTTGAGCCTCTTCACCTAGGAGTACCAATAGGTGCATTCAAAATGGTTTCTTAGACTATGGTGCATTAGGCGAAATCTGTGCACCTATCCTGCACTGAAACTAATATTGTCTCCAAACGGACTGAAGTGAGATTCCATATGACACACGTCATCTAGGAGTTCCATTAGGTGCATCCAAATTGATTTCCGAGCATATGGGACATTCTACGCAAACCATACACCTATCTTGCATCAAGATTAGCACTATCTCCAAACAGACCAAACCGAGCTTTCACTTGAGCCCCTTCACCTAGGAGTACCATCGGGTGCGTCCAAAATCGTTTCTTAGAGTATGGTGCATTAGGCACAAATCGTGCAATATCTTCTTAGAGTATGGTGCATTAGGCACAAACCATACACCATCTTGCACCGAAACTAACACTATCTTCAAACAGACCAAAGCGAGATATCAGATGACACACATCATCTAGGAGTTCTATCAGGTGCGTCCAAATTGATTTTCATGCATATGGTATGTTCCATGCAAACCGTGCACCTATCTTACATGAAGATTAGCACTATCTCCAAACAGATCGTACTGAGCTTTGACTTGAGCCTCTTCACCTAGGAGTACCATCGGGTGCTTCCACAATGGTTTGTGAGCCTATGGTGCATTAGGCGGAAACCGTGCACCTATCTTACACCAGAACTATCACTATCTCTAAATGGACTAAAGTGAGATTCCGTACGACACACCTCATCTAGGAGTTCTATCGGGTGCATCCAAATTGATTTTTGAGCATATGGTACATTCCATGCTAACCGTGCACCTATCTTGCATCAAGATTAGCACTATCTCCAAACAGACCAAACTGAGCTTTCACTTGAGCCCTTTACCTAGAAGTACCATCGGGTGCGTCAAAAATCGTTTCTTAGCCTATGGTGCATTAGGCGCAAACCGTGCACCTATCTTGCACTGAATCTAACACTGTCTCCAAACAGACCGAAGCTAGATTCCATGTGACACACATCACATTAGGCGTAAACCGTGCACCTATCTTGCACCGAAACTAACACTGTCAATAAACAGACCGAAGCAAGATTCCATATGATACACGTCATCTAGGAGTTTCATTGGGTGTGTCCAAATTGATTTCCTAGCATATGATATGTTCCACACAAATAGTGCACCTATCTTGCATCAAGATTAGCAATATCTCTGAATAGACCAAACCGAGCTTCCACTTGAGCCTCTTCACCTAGGAGTACCATCGGGTGCTTCTAAAATGGTTTCTTAGCCTATGGTGCATTTGCCACAAACCGTGCATATATCTTGCACCGAAACTAACACTATCTCCAAATAGACCAAAGCGAGATTTCATATGACACACGTCATCTAGGAGTTTCATCTGGTGCGTATGGTATTGATTTCCAAGCATATGGTATGTTCCATGCAAAGCATGCACCTATCTTGCATCAAGACTAGCACTATCTCCAAATAGACCAAACTGAGATTCCACTTGAGCCACTTCACCCAGGAGTGCCAACAGGTGTGTCCTAAATGGTTTCTTAGACCATGGTGCATTAGGCGCAAACTGTGCACCTATCGTGCACTAAAACTAATATTGTCTCCAAACAGACCGAAGCGACATTCCATATGACACACTTCATCTAGGAGTACCATCGGGTGTATCCATATTGATTTCCAAGCATCTAGGACATTCCATGCAATCCATGCACCTATCTTGCATCAAGATTAGTACTATCGCCAAACAGACCGAACCAAGCTTCCACTTGAGCCTCTTCACCTAGCAGTACCAATAGGAGCGTCCAAAATGGTTTCTTAGCCTATGGTGCATTAGGCACAAACCATGCAATATCTTGCACCAAAAGTAACACTGTCTCCAAATAGACCAATACGAGATTCTATATGACACATGTCATCTAGGAGTTCCATCAGATGCGTCCAAATTGATTTCCGAGCATATGGTACGCTCCATGCAAACCGTGCAACTATCTTGCATCAAGATTAGCACTATCTCCAAATAGACCGAACCGAGCTTCCACTTGAGCCTCTTCAGCTAGGAGTACCATCGGGTGCATCAAAAATGTTTTCTTAGAGTATGGTGCATTAGGAACAAACCGTGCACCTATCTTGCACCAAAACTAACACTATCTCCAAATAGATTGTACTGAGCTTTCACTTGAGCCTCTTCACATAGAAGTACATTGGGTGCTTCCACAACGGTTTCTGAGCCTATGGTGCATTAGACACAAACTGTGCACCTATCTTGCACCAAAACTAACACTATCTCCAAATGGACCGAAGTGAGATCCATATGACACACGTCATCTTGGAGTTCTATCGGGTGCAACCAAATTGATTTCTGAGCATATGGTACATTCCATTCAAACCGTGCACCTATCTTGCATCAAGATTAGCACTATCTCCAAACAGACCAAACTGAGCTTTCACTTGAGCCCCTTCACCTAGGAGTACCATCGGGTGCGTCCAAAATCATTTCTTAGAGTATGGTGCATTAGTCACAAACCGTGTAATATCTTCTTAGAGTATGGTGCATTAGGCACAAAACGTGCACCTATCTTGCACTGAAACTAACACTATCTGCAAATAGACCAAAGTGAGATATCACATGGCACACATCATCTAGTAGTTCTATCGGGTGCGTCCAAATTGATTTTCAAGCATATGGTACATTCCATACAAACCGTGCAACTATCTTACATGAAGATTAGCACTATCTCCAAACAGATCGTAGCAAGCTTTCCCTTGAGCCTCTTTACTTAGGAGTACCATCGGGTGCTTCCATAATGGTTTCTTAGCCTATGGTGCATTAGGCAGAAACCATGCACCAATCTTGCACCGAAACGAACACTATCTCCAAACGAACCGAAGTGAGATTCCATATGACACACGTCATCTAGGAGTTCATCGGGTGCGTCCAAATTGATTTCTGAGCATATGGTACATTCTGTGCATAACGTGCACCTATCTTGCATAAAGATTAGCATTATCTTCGAACAGACCAAACTATGCTTTCACTAGAGCCCCTTTACCTAAGAGTACCATCGGGTGCGTCCAAAATTGTTTCTTAGCCGATGGTACATTAGGCACAAACCGTGCAGCTATCTTGCACTGAATCTAACACTATCTCCAAACAGACTAAAGTGAGATTCAATATGACACTCGTCATCTAGGAGTTCCACTGGGTGCGTCCAAATTGATTTCCAAGCATATAGTAAGTTCCATGCAAACCGTGCAACTATCTTGCATCAAGATTAGCACTATCTCCAAACAGAGCAAACTGAGCTTTTACTTGAGCCCCTTTACCTAGGAGTACCATCGGGTGCATCCAAAATTGTTTCTTAGCCTATGGTCCATTAGGCGCAAATTGCACCAAAACTAACACTTTCTCCAAATGGACCAAATCGAGATTACATATGACACACATCATCTAGGAGTTTCCATCGGGTGTGTCCAAATTGATTGTCAAGCATATGGTACGTTCCAGGCAAACCATGCACCTATCTTACATGAAAATTAGCACTATCTCCAAACAGATCATACCGAGCTTTCACTTGAGCCTCTTCACCTAGGAGTACCATCAAGTGCATCCAAAATGGTGTCTTAGCCTATGGTGTATTAGGTACAAACCGTGCACCTATCTTGGACCGACACTAGCACTGTCTCTAAACAAACCGAAGCAAGATTCCATATGACACACGTCATCTAGGAGTTCCATTATGTGCGTCCAAATTGATATCCGAGCATATGGTATGTTCCATGCAAACTGTACACCTATCTAGCATCAAGATTAGCACTATCTCCAAACAGACCAAACCAAGCTTCCACTTGAGCCTCTTCACCTAGAAGTATCATTGAGTGCATCAAAAATGGTTTCTTAGCCTATGGTGCATTAGGTGCAAACCGTGCACTCACTGAAACTAACACTGTCTGCAAACAAAATGAAGCAAGATTCCATATGACAGACGTCATCTAGGAGTTCTATCGGGTGCGTCAAAATTGATTTCTGAGCATATGGTATGTTCCATGCAAACCCTGCAACTATCTTGCATCAAGATTAGCACTATCTCCAAATAGACCACATCGAGCTTCCACTTGAGCCTCTTCACCAAGGAGTACCATTAGGTGCGTCTAAAATGGTTTCTCAGCCTATAGTGCATTAGGTGCAAATCGTGCACATATCTTGCACCGAAACCAACACTGTCTCCAAACAGACCAAAGCGAGACTCCATATGACACACGTCATCTAGGTCTTCCATCTAGTGCGTCCAAATTGATTTTTTAGCATATGGTACGTTCCATGCAAACCGTGCACCTATCTTGCATCAAGATTAGCACTATCTCCAAAAAGACCAAACTGAGCTTCCACTTGAGCCTCTTCACCTAGGAGTACCAACAGGTGCGTCCAAAATGGTTTCTTAGACTATGGTGCATTAGGCGCAAACTGTTGAAAGCCCTAGTTTGGTTTTGGATAATTGATGAAACCCTAGTACTAACCTCTATACTAAGTGTGTGTAGACTTAATGAGGTTGGTACATGCCAAGTGATGGAGCAAGAGATGATCATGGTGATGATGGTGATGACCACAAGATGATCAAGTGCTCAACTTGGAAAAGAAGAAAGAGAAAAACAAAACCCTATGGAGATCAAGGCAAAGGTATTGCTTAGGGTTTTGGTTTTTGTGATCAAGACACCATAGAGGGTGTGATCACATTTAGGATAGATAGCCATACTATAAAGAGGGGAATTCTTTGGCCATTATAAGCTAGATGACTCTACTGTGACATGTTATGACGATCTTGAAGCCCCCAACCATAGATAGATGCTTTGAGTAGCGGTTATCAAGTGCCACTAGGTGTCATTATTCATGTGCATGCATTTAGAACCTAGTGAGCTAACTGAACTCCTTTGAAGAAAATATTTGTGAAAATGCTAACACACGTGCACATGTTGGTTTACACATTGTGGTGTTGGCACACTTTGAAAAGGAGGTGGAGTTTCAAGGGTAGAGAGAGGATGGGTTCCTCTCCCCCTCCCACCGAGCTTGCTCGGCGGGATTCGGCGCGTTTTTGAGAAAATGACGTGCAATTTTTCTATTGCACCGGTGGGAAAATTAGAGAAGTCGCAGGAGTGTCACCGGACGCTGGCTCAAAGGCACCAGACGCTGTGTCTGTGCGTCCGGTGTGTAGGCAGTGCCTAGCTCAACTAGGGTTAGGCACCGGACGCCCAGCACCGGACGCAGGTTAGACCCTGTTTGAGCGTCCGGTGTTTTGAGTCCAGTGTTCTGCGCTTTTGCAATGCTCTCTAGGTATCAGACCAGTGAGCACCGGACGGTCCGTGCTCAGCGTCCGGTGACCCAGCGAGTTTGCAGACCTCCCTGAGTTTAAGTCCGGTGAGTACCGGACGCGTCCGGTGCTAACTTGAGCGCGTCCGGTGCTCTGCAGGTGACCGTTAGAGATCAACGCGCGAAAGTGGATAGGGCAACACGTGGCTGTTTCTAGAGCACCAGACATAGGGGTTGAGCGTCCGGTGCCCCTGCGGTTCGTCAGGTGACCCCGTTTTTAGCCCAGTGAAAGAGCCAACGACTCTATTTATTTTGAGGAGCTTATAAATAGTTGTTGGCCGGCTTTCTCTCTTGGCATTCTAGCATACTTTAATCCTTGTGAGCCTAAGCAAACACGTCCCTCTCATCTCCTTCATAGATTATTCATCTTTGTGAGATTGGGAGTTTTTCCAAGTGCATTTGCTTGAGTGATTGCATCTAGTGGCACTTGGGGATCGATTTGGCTGCGGTTTTCTTGTTACTCTTGGTGGTTGCCGCCACCTAGACGGCTTGAAGCAGCGGAGGAGCATTGGCACGAGTTGGTGATTGTTCGTGGACATCTCCTGGTGATTGTGAGGGGTCTTGTACATTCCTTGTGGAGAGCCGAAAGGTAATTTTAGTGGATTGCTCGTGTCATTGAGTTACCTCACTTGTTGGTCAGTTCTTGTGGTGTCCTAGTGAGGACGACGTTCGTGCTACACCTCTTAGCCGCCGAACCACCAAGTGTTGGTCGACACAACAGGGACGAGCGTGCCAGCAAGCACGCGAACCTCGGGAGAAAATTGTGTGTCTCCATTGTGATTGTTCATTGGATTTCTCCTGGTGATTGGACTTCATATTATTGATTGGTTCATCCCCTCTACGTGGCGGTATAAAGATCAAACCATCTCTCTTACATTCCCGCAAACTAGAGTAGCTTACTTACTTGTATAGAAACTTTAGATAGCTCTCTAGTGTAAGTAGTGACATAGCTCTTATGTGCATAGTGATCATAGCAACTAGAATTGTTGGAAAGGTGGCTGGCAAACACCCCTTTAGAGCTAGAGCAAAAAGCTATGCTTGTTATCTACTAACCTCTTGCTCTAGTGAGTTTGTAGATTTTTAAATAGGCTATTCACCCCCCCTCTAGCCATATTAGGACCTTTCAAGTGGTATCGGAGCCGTGGTCACCGTTTTGTGAAGGCTTAACAACCTCGGTGCTCAAATTATGGCTCAAATAGTGTTCAACCATGTTGGGGGCAAACGACCGTTCTTTGATGGCACAAGTTCTTTTGACTATTGGAAGAGAAAAATGAAAATGTATCTTGGATCAATCAATGATAGAGTGTGGGAAGTCATGGAGAATGATTTTGTGATCCTTGACCCCGCTAACCCCACCGACAATGAGAGAGCAAACAAGCAATGCAATACAATGGCTCTCAACACAACTATAATGGCATTGATTCAAAGGTATTTGAACAAGTCAAAGATCTTGAGAAGGCAAGTGAAGTGTGGACAAGGCTAGAAGAAACATATGAGGGCACTACAACGGTAAAAAGTGACAAGTTGTACATGGTCAAGGACAAGCTATCAAACTTCAATATGAAGGATGATGAGTCAATTCCGAAAATGTTCTATAGGCTCCAAGTCATCATCAATGACCTCAAGGGCCTTGGTGAGAAAGTGAAGGATGAGGACTTCATTCACAAGTTCTTGATGTGCTTGCCCAAGAGGTTCAAGACATTGAGAACAATCATCTTTAGAGGTGGATTGACAGGTGTATCTCCAAATGAGGAACTTGAAGATGTCATGACCGAAGATCAGTATAATGACAATGATGATGATGAGGTCATGAAGATGGATGATGATGATAAGAAGAAGAAGAGTGTAGCATTCAAAGCTAGCTCTTCATCCAAGAGCAAGAACAAGGAAGAATCAAGTGATGAGGAGTGTTCCAATGATGATAGTGATGATGAAGCACTAGCACTCTTTATCCGCAAGTTTGGCAAGATGATGAAGGAAAAGGGCTACCATACAAGGAAGAGAAAGGACAACTCCAAGAACAAGGAATATGTGAGGCTATGCTACAAGTGCAAGAGCCCCGATCATATTGTGGCGGATTGTCCTTATAATAGTGACAATGATGAGCATAACAAGAAGAACAAGAAGGAGAAGAAATAATAAGAACGAGGGTGTCCCGATCTTTTTGGTGGAGATAGATATCTTCGATTTAGTGGAAGGAGACGACGTTCACGATCCGACAACAACCATCCAAGGATGATGCGCCTTAGCAACCGATACACCGACTCCAAGGATCGCTGCGTTCTTGTGGTGCGCGACCCGGCCACGAGGGCACTCGTCCTGCAAGCAATCGAAGAACAAGCAAGAACACAATGAACAATCACAATTGCAATATATATATATATATATATATATATATATATATATATATTGAGCTTTCAATCTGAAATCACAAGATGGTGGGGTTCCGTTTACAATCAGACGGGCGGTTTATCCAACACACGCGCTGAAAGGCGGTAGCAAATGGCTAACTCGATTAAACAAAACCCAAATTGTTGTGGTGGCATGTAGGAGCCATAAATACAAGAGAGAGCAAAGCTAGGCGGCACTCTCGACACTCTAAAAATAACAGAGAAATAAAGGCAACCATTGCTTGGTTGCATGAGATACTTATTGACTGAAACATGAGATCCTTATTGACCGAAGCATGCTCTAAAAGTAGGTATCCGAAGAAAAGGTCCGTGGAGTTATTAGACAATTGCGGCCACCTCATAGCTGCTGTGAACTTGAATTGAGATCCATCTAAAAATATACTTGACGAGTTTTCCATCAAGTGCTTGCATGCTTAAAATGGACTCTGTATGAAGTCATGGCGGTTGTTGTAAGTTGGTGCTGTCTTGCTGTCCAAATCCATCCTACGCCAATCCCCTATGCTTCTGGTCCTCTCCATCATTCTTGATGGTTCAGTTGACGGGCACGGGCACGAGTAAGAGGGCCAAGTGGTGTTGGCGATGGTGTGGGTGTAGGTGTGGATGTATAGATGGTGCTGATGTCCTCATCATCCTCCCCTTCTTGCATTTGAGTCGTCCCCGACTCAAGCTCATCTCCCTCACCCAAATATGGCTTCAAATCTGCAATGTTAAATGTGGGACTAACCCCTAAATCTGCAGGAAGATCAAGCTTATATGCATTCTCATTAATTTGTTGTAGCACTTTAAATGGTCCAGCAGCTCTAGGCATCAATTTAGATTTTCTCAACTCAGGAAACCTATCCTTTCTCAAATGCAACCAAACCAAATCTCCAGGTTCAAAAATCAATTTCCTTCTACCTTTATCACCAGCAATCTTATACTTAGCATTCATGCGCTCTATGTTTTCTTTTGTTGTTTCATGCAGTTTTGACATCAATTCAGCACGTTGCTTAGCATCAAAATTCAATTTTTCGGAAGTTGGCAAAGGCATTAAATCAATTGGAGCACGTGGTAGCAGGCCATAAACAATCTCAAATGGGCACATCTTTGTAGTAGAATGCAGTGAACGATTATAAGCAAACTCAATATGGGGCAAACAATCTTCCCACATTTTAATATTGTTCTTTAAAATTGCCCTTAACATAGTAGACAAAGTTCTATTTACAACTTCAGTTTGACCATCAGTTTGGGGATGACAAGTGGTAGAAAATAAAAGTTTTGTCCCCAGTTTAGCCCATAAAGTTCGCCAAAAGTGGCTAAGAAATTTAGCATCTCGATCAGAAACAATTGTGTTTGGAACACCATGCAAACGAACAACTTCTCGAAAGAACAAATCAGCAATATGTGTGGCGTCATCAGTCTTATGACAAGGTATAAAGTGTGCCATCTTAGAAAATCTATCCACAACCACAAAAACACTATCACGGCCCTTCCTAGTTCTTGGCAATCCCAACACAAATTCCATAGAAATATCTTCCCAAGGAATGCTAGGAACAGGTAGTGGCATGTACAAACCGTGTGGATTAAGCGTGACTTGGCCTTTTGACATGTCGTGCAGCGAGCAATAAATCTCTCCACATCTCTCCTCATCTTTGGCCAAAAGAAATGACCAGCCAGTATGTCCTCCGTCTTCTTTGCCCCAAAATGTCCCATCAAACCACCTCCATGTGCTTCCTGTAGCAACAACAAACGAACAGAGCTAGCTGGAATGCATAGCTTATTAGCTCTAAACACAAAACCATCATTTACAACAAATTTATTCCATGCCTTCCCATCCTTACAATGCAAAAACACATCTTTAAAATCATCATCATGCACATATTGTTCTTTAACTATTTCCAATCCAAAGATCTTATGGTCGAGTTGTGTCAACAAGGTATATCTCCTAGATAAAGCATCAGCAATGATATTCTCTTTCCCTTTCTTGTGTTTGATGACATACGGAAAAGATTCAATGAATTCAACCCACTTAGCGTGTCTACGGTTCAGTTTTCCTTGGCTACGAATATGCTTTAACGATTCATGATCAGAATGTATGACAAATTCTTTGGGCCACAAATAATGTTGCCATGTTTCTAATGTTCGCACAAGATCAGACAATTCTTTATCATAAGTAGAATAATTTAGAATAGGCCCACTTAGTTTCTCACTAAAATATGCAATGGGCTTTCCTTCTTGTAACAAAACACCACCCAAACCAATTCCACTAGCATCACATTCAAGTTCAAAAGTTTTGTTAAAATCAGGAAGTTGGAGAAGAGGTGCATGTGTCAACTTATCTTTCAACATGTTTAAAGCATTCTCTTGTGCTGTGCTCCAAGAAAAGTGCACTCCCTTCTTTGTAAGCTCATTCAATGGTGCAGCAATGGTGCTGAAATCCTGCACAAAGCGACGATAGAACCCAGCAAGTCCTAGAAAACTCCGTAGCTGGGTAACGCTCTTTGGTATTGGCCACCCTTGTATCGCTTCCACCTTGGATTTGTCAACCTCAATTCCCTGTGGAGTAACAACATAGCCAAGAAAAGAAACTCGATCTGTGCAAAACATGCACTTCTCAATATTACCAAATAAGCGTGCATCTCGTAGAGCTTGAAAAACAGCACGTAAATGATCAAGATGTTGATCCATAGATTTGCTGTAAATTAATATATCATCAAAATAAACAACAACAAATCTTCCAATGAAGGCACGAAAACCTCGTTCATTAGTCTCATGAAGGTACTCGGTGCATTAGTTAAACCAAAAGGCATGACTAACCACTCATACAAACCGAATTTAGTTTTGAAAGCGGTTTTCCATTCATCTCCCAATTTCATACGAATCTGGTGGTAACCACTACGCAAGTCAACTTTGGAAAATACAACAGCACCACTTAGTTCATCAAGCATGTCATCTAAGCGTGGAATAGGATGGCGATATCTAATAGTAATATTATTGATAGCTCGACAATCCACACACATACGCCATGATCCATCTTTTTAGGCACTAAAATAACAGGAACAGCACAAGGACTAAGAGACTCACGCACATAACCTTTGTCGAGTAGTTCTTGCACTTGCCGCTGAATCTCTTTTGTTTCTTCTGGATTGGTCCTGTATGGTGCACGGTTGGGCAATGAAGCACCGGGAATCAAGTCAATCTGGTGCTCAATCCCTCGAAGTGGTGGTAGCCCCGGTGGCATTTCAGTTGGAAACACATCAGAATACTCCTGCAAAATGTCAGCAACCTCCGGAGGCAAAGAATGCAGCATATCGTGAAGGGAAATTAATGCATCTTTGCATACTAAAGCATAAATAGTAGAAGTGGATGCATTCAACTCATTAATATCAGACTTAGTAGCAAGCAAACAATTCCCTTTCAATTTGATCCCATCTTTCCTTTCTATGACAGGTTTAGTATTCCTCTCTCTTTTTGCTTTTGTAGCCTGAGCCACATCATTTTGCATAATCGCCTCAGGAGACATAGGGTGTAAAACAATTTTTCTATCATGATACAGAAAAGAATACTGATTTGCTCTTCCATGATGCATAGAATCTCTATCAAATTGCCAAGGTCTACCTAGCAGAATATTGCAAGCTTGCATAGGCACAACATCACATTCAACAACATCTTTATATGACCCAATGGAAAAATTGATTCGCACAAGTCTAGTTACCTTTGCCTTACCACTATTGTTCAGCCATTGAATATAATATGGATGTGGGTGTGGGTTAGTGGTAAGCGCAAGTTCTCCACCATGTCGCTGCTGGCCAAGTTGTTGCAGCTACCTCCATCAATGATCATGCGGCATGAACGCTCTTTGATGACACACTTTGTTTGAAACAATGTATGTCGCTGATTTTGCTCTGCCTTCTCCATTTGTGCACTAAGCACACACTGCACAATGAGGCTCTCATAGCGGTCTGCTTCAGTAGCATTAATATGTTCTTCGAAATGTTGTTCACTACCTGCATGGTCAGCTGCAAGCAATGCAAGTGTATCTTCATCAAAATCACTAGCAGATGAGCACTCACCATCATCTTTGACGATCATAACACGCTTGCTGGGACATTCATGCATCACATGTCCATATCCCTTGCATCGGAGACACTGAATGTCTCTTGTTCTACCTGTAGACGCCATGGATGAAGCACTTGCAGTAGGATTTTGAATCGTCTTTGCCACTGAGTTTGCTGGATTAGCACGAGACATGTTGCTTTGTGAAGGCATAGGAGCACGTGTAGGTGGAGTAGTAGTCGTGCGGGGCTGCCATGAATTAGTCTTCCCTACAGAAATACTATTCTTGGTACTAGCATATCGTCCCTGAACTTCCCTTTCAGCTTTACACGCAAGATGAAACAAACGGGTTATGTTATTGTAATCTTTATATTCAAGTATGTCCTGAATTTGACGGTTTAGTCCACCCAAAAACCTAGCCATAGCAGGTTCCTGGTCCTCTTCTATATTACAACGCAACATACCCATTTGCAATTCTTGATAATATTCTTCTACAGTTTTAGCTCCCTGTCTCAGTTGTTGCAATTTATGTAACAAATTTCGTGCATAGTAAGAAGGAACAAATCTAGCCCTCATGATTCGTTTTAAAGCATTCCAAGTTTGTGGTATGTTATTAGGATTTTTCTTGACATGTTCATTCCACCAAACAGTAGCAAAGTCACTAAACTCGCTAGTAGCAGCCCTAACACGTGTATTCTCAGGAAACTCATGACATGCAAACTTTTGTTCAATAGCAATTTCCCAAGAAATATATGCATCAGGGTCATACTTACCATCAAAAGGAGATATTTTAAATTTAATCTTGCTGAAAGAATCAGTATTGTTGGGTACCTCACGTCGACGGTGACCGCCCATACCACTTCGATTATGGCGTAGGCAATGCCGATCACGAGTGTCACGATCATCATGTTTAGTATCAGTAGTATAATCATCATCATAATTATCTTCGACTCGCTCTTCATCTTCATTATGCTTCTCTTTGTGTTTCATGTGGAAGTCATCAAAACGGTTCAGAAGGGCAGCAAGGCTTTTGTCCATACGAACAATAGATGCCTCCAACCTTGTAAGCTTGCTGGTGGTGGCTATTTGGGCTGTCTCCAATTGCCCAACCTTTTCATTGGTCACCTGTACATCCTCATTGAGGCCATTAGTGTGCTCCCTTACTTTGCGTTTGAAGTGTTGCATAAAGGTCTTTGTCCGTGGTGATTGCGGTGGGGTTGGATCTGGGGTTGGATCTGATTCTCCTGGCATGATCACACGAGAGGAGACACAAAAAAAAGTGAAAGAAAAACTGCCCTAATGCTACTAGGATGTGGTTATTATAATCCTCTCACTCTCAACACTTGTCCATGCATGTTCTCACCTGTTCTTACCAAACTCAACAGGAGGGGGACGGCAGCCAACAATTCAACAACTAAACCTAAGAAGCAAGTGTATCGGTGCCGCAACATCAATCCCTGTCAAGCTATAGTCGAATTTGTGGAGCTATAGGAAGGCGAAAAGTAGCAAAGAAATACTAACACCACATTAGTTACAAAAGCAGGTTGAGAAATCATTCAACGGTGGTGCTATGCTGGTCCTAGGCTAGACCGTCCTAGAGACGCGAGCCTAGACACAAACAAAGTCACGGTACAGCAGGAACAATAATAAGGACAACAAGAGATAACTCCCCTTCTTTTCCTCTTCCTTTCTTTTCTTTCGTTTTTTTCTCTTTTTTTTGATTGTTTTTTTTGTTTCTTTCCGTTTTTTTCTTTTACTTTGCTCAACTAAAACAAATCTGAATCTTGATGGATTAGATTTCAGAATACGCACAATGCCTTTACTGTGACAAAAATACAACTAGCAAATTGTGATGGTGATATGGTGCTGCAGTAGTACTGATTGCAATGGGGATGCTAAAAATAGAATGTGAAAGAAGAGTGGAGGACAGGCAAAAGGATGCGCGCTGCTGGAAGTGGATGGAACAATGGAATGTTCTAAAATTAGATGCGCAAATGTGGAACAAATCTGGTGGTTGCAATAGGATGCTGAAAAATAGAATGTGCGCTAGCGCTTATAATAGGATGTATGGATGGAAGAAAGGAGCATGCAGGAGGTGGCGGTTAATCATAGCATGCTCAGGGGTTGAAGTGAAAGGGTGCATACGCCTAAAAATATAGGGGTGCGTACAAGTGAAAAGAGAAACTGGTGGATGGAGTTTACACGGTGCACAAGTAGGGTGGTGATGATAGTTCAGACAGTCCAAATGTATATAATAATAGTGATTGCAGCAGAGATTATACGATGGGCAGTGACTAAAACATGACAAGAACTCGAAACTCTAAAAGTCTAAACCCAAGACCAGCAATTCGACTCGACCGATGTAAATCAAACACAACTTGCCTGAACTAAGTAGTACTAGTAAAAGGCTCAATGGGTCTATAGGATGTTGGGAATGAAACTAAAATTTTTTTGGCTTTTCTGGACTATAGGAAAAAAAATTGCAAACTAAAATCTCTCACCAATCAAACCTTGCTCTGATTACCACATAATAAGAACGAGGGTGTCTCGATCTTTTTGGTGGAGATGGATATCTTCGATTTAGTGGAAGGAGACGACGTTCACGATCCGACTACGACCATCCAAGGATGATGCGCCTTAGCAACCGATACACCGACTCCAAGGATCGCTGCGTTCTTGTGGTGCGCGACCCGGCCACAAGGGCACTCGTCCTGCAAGCAATCAAAGAACAAGCAAGAACACAATGAACAATCACAATTGCAAAATATATATATATTGAGCTTTCAATCTGAAATCACAAGATGGTGGGGTTCCGTTTACAATCAGACGGGCGGTTTATCCAACACACGCGCTGAAAGGCGGTACCAAATGGCTAACTCGATTAAACAAAACCCAAATTGTTGTGGTGGCATGTAGGAGCCATAAATACAAGAGAGAGCAAAGCTAGGCGGCACTCTCGACACTCTAAAAATAATAGAGAAATAAAGGCAACCATTGCTTGGTTGCAAGAGATCCTTATTGACCGAAACATGAGATCCTTATTGACTGAAGCATGCTCTAAAAGTAGGTATCCAAAGAAAAGGTCCGTGGAGTTATTAGACAATTGTGGCCGCCTCATAGCTGCTGTGAACCGAGTTTTCCATCAAGTGCTTGCATGCTTAAAATGGACTCTGTATGAAGTCATGGCAGTTGTTGTAAGTTGGTGCTGTCTTGCTGTCCAAATCCAGCCTACGCCAATCCCATATGCTTCTGGTCCTCTCCATCATTCTTGATGGTTCAGTTGACGGGCACAGGCACGAGTAAGACGGCGGCCAAGTGGTGTTGGCGATGGTGTGGGTGTAGGTGTGGATGTATAGATGGTGCTGATGTCCTCATCAAGAAAGAAAAGAAAGAGAAGAAGATGGTCTTCAAGAAGAAGAAGAAGGGTGGATCCTATGTTGTGACATGGGATAGTGATGCCTCTTCGGATGATGACTCAAGCGATGATGACAAATCATCCGAAAAGAAGGCACTTGCAAGCATTGCTATCAACAAGCCATCACTCTTCGACACTCCTTCATGCTTCATGGCCAAGGGCCACAAGGTACAATATGATGAAAGTGAAAGTGAACAGGAACATGATAGTGATAGTGATGATGAAAATGAATTCACTAATGAACAACTCATGGACATGTTAGAACAAGTTGAATCTCTCATTCAATCTAAAAACAAGAAGTGCAAAAAATTGGCCAAGAAGTTAAAAGCTCTTGAGCAATCCTTTGATGAGCTCAATGCTAATCATGAGAGGCTAGTGGAAGCCCATGAGAAGCTTGGCAAGGCTCACACCAAGCTTGAGAAAGCTCACTCCTTGTTGTTAGAAGATAACAGGGAAAAGGTTGTTGTATCATGTGATGTGGGCACAACATGTGACTTAATTAAAGAATCACCCAACCCACCTATTGTTGTTGCCACTAACTCTTCTTGTAGGTCTTCATCCACCACCACCAACTCTACCTCTACTTCTAGTGTTAGTGTCACTTATGATACCTCACTAAAGGTTGAGAATGAGACTCTTAAGAGAGAGGTAGATGAGCTCACTCACACCCTAGGCAAGGCCTATGGTGGTGAGGCCTGCTTGCTAAAGTGCTTGGGTAGCCAAAGGTTTTCTCTCAACAAAGAGGGATTAGGCTATACCCCCAAGAAAGGCAAGGCGGCCTTTGCAACTCACAAGCTTAGCTTTGTGAAGAGCAATGGTTGGTATTGCAACAAATGCAAGCAAGTTCGGCACCTAGAGCTTAATTGCAATAAAGTGAACAAGAACAAGAAAAATGCTAATGTATCTTACATTCCATTTGATTCTTGTTATGTGCTTACCAAGGGTGAGAAGGGTGTGCATGCTAAGTTTGTTGGTACACCAATTGTGGGTCCAAAGAAGAAGGCCATTTGGGTACCAAAAAGCTTAGTCACTAACCTCCAAGGACCCAAACAAGTATGGGTACCTAAGAAATATTGATTTATTTTGTAGATAAATTATAAAGCCGGAGGAAGGCATTGGGTACTTGATAGTGGGTGCACACAACACATGACCAATGATTCAAGAATGTTCAATTCAATCAATCCAAATGATGACAATGGTGTTTATAGTATCACATTTGGTGACAATGGCAAAACCAATGTCAAAGGGCTTGGTAAAATTGCTATATCCAATGACTTGAGCATTTCCAATGTGCTTTTAGTAGAGAGCTTGAACTTCAGTTTGCTATCCGTAGCTCAACTTTGTGATCTTGGTTTCAAATGCATATTTGGAGTTGATGATGTAGAGATCATAAGTGTAGATAGCTCTAACTTGATGTTCAAAGGCTTTAGATATGAGAATCTATACTTGGTTGATTTCAATGCTAGTGAAGCTAAATTGTCAACATGCTTGCTCACTAAATCTAGCATGGGTTGGTTATGGCATAGAAGGCTTGGTCATGTTGGAATGAAACAATTAAACAAGTTAGTCAAGCATGATCTTGTTAGAGGCTTGAAAGATGTCACATTTAAGAAAGACAAGCTTTGTAGTGCATGTCAAGCCGGAAAGCAAGTTGGCAACACTCATCAAAAGAAGAGCATCATGAGTACATGCAAGGCATTTGAGTTGTTGCACATGGACTTATTTGGACCAACCACATACACAAGCATTGGTGGAAATAAATATGGATTTGTGATAGTAGATGATTTCACAAGATACACATGGGTATTCTTTCTTAGTGACAAGAGTGATGCTTTTGCAACTTTCAAATCATTTGTCAAGAGAATACACAATGAGTTTGAAACAACCATCAAGAAAGTGAGAAGTGACAATGGAAGTGAATTCAAGAACACAAGAGTTGATGAGCTTTGTGATGAATTTGGCATTAGGCATCAATTCTCGGCCAAGTACACTCCACAATCAAATGGTCTTGTAGAGAGAAAGAATAGAACCTTGATTGACATGGCAAGATCAATGTTGAGTGAATACAATGTGAGTCATTCTTTTTGGGCCGAAGCAATCAACACGGCTTGCTACTATAGCAACCAACTCTATTGTCACCTAATGATGGAGAAGACACCATATGAGCTCTTGAATGGTAGGAAGCCCAACATTGCATACTTTCAGGTTTTTGGTTGCAAATGCAACATATTGAAGAAAGGCACTAGATTGAGCAAATTTGAAAAGAAATGTGATGAAGGCTTCTTGCTTGGTTACTCTACTACTAGCAAAGCTTATAGAGTTTGGAATTTGGCTAGTGGTACTCTTGAAGAGGTGCATGATGTTGAGTTTGATGAAACCAATGGCTCTCAAGAGGAAGATGAGAATCTAGATGATGTGAGAGGCACTAAATTGGCCGATGCAATGAAGAACATGGATATTGGTGATTTAAGGCCTAGAGAGGTGATTGATGTTGAAGATGACAAAGATCAAGTGCTTCCTACCTCTAATGTGCAAGCTAGTGGTTCTCATGATCAAAATCAAGCTAGTACAAGTGGTACACAAGTGCAAGATCAACAAGCTAGTACATCATCTCATGATCAACCAAGTGCAAGCAATCAAGTGCAAATACTCCAACCAACAAATATTGCAAGAGATCATCCATTGGATCATATCATTAGTGACATTCAAAGAGGAGTGCAAACTAGATCAAGATTAGCATCATTTTGTGAGCATTTCTCCTTTGTGTCTCACATTGAGCCAAAGAAGATTGATGAAGCATTGAGAGATGTTGATTGGGCTAATGCTATGCATGAAGAGCTTAACAATTTCAAGAGAAATCAAGTATGGGAATTAGTTGAGAGGCCTAGTGATCATAATATCATTGGTACTAGATGGGTCTTCCGCAACAAGCAAGATCAAGATGTGATAGTTGTAAGGAACAAAGCAAGATTGGTAGCACAAGGCTATACTCAAGTTGAAGGTCTTGACTTTGGTGAAACATATGCCCCGATTGCAAGATTGGAAGCAATTAGGATCTTGTTGGCCTATGTTTGTCCACATAATATCAAGTTATATCAAATGGATGTAAAGAGTGCATTTCTCAATGACTATATCAATGAAGAAGTTTATGTTGAGCAACCACCCGGTTTTGAAGATGACAAGATAGTGCTAATCTTGATGCAAGATAGGTGCACGGTTTGCACCTAATGCACCGTAGTCTAAGAAACCATTTTGGACGCACATGTTGGTACTCCTAGGTGAAGGGGCTCAAGTGGATGCTCGGTTCGGTCTGTTTGGAGATAGTGCTAATCTTGATGCAAGATAGGTGCACCGTTTGCATGGAACAACCAAATGCTTGGAAAACAATCTCGACGCACATGATGGAACTCCTAGATGACGTGTGTCATACGAAATCTTGCTTCGGTCTGTTTGGAGACAGTGTTAGTTTTGGAGCAAAATAAGTGTAAGGTTTGCACATAATGCAGCATAGGCTAAGAAACCATTTCAGACGCACCCGATGGTACTCCTAGGTAAAAGGCTCAAGTGAAAGCTCGGTTTCGTCTATTTGGAGATAGTGCTAATGTTGATGCAAGATAGATGCACGGTTTGCATTGAACATACCATATGCTTAGAAATTAATTTGGACACACCCAATAGAACTCCTTGATGACATGTGTCATATGGAATCTCGCTTTAGTGTGCTTAGAGACAGTATTAGTTTTGGTGCAAGATATGTGCACGGTTTGCGCCTAATGCACCAAAGTCTAAGAAACCATTTTGGAAACACCTATTGGTACTCCTAGGTGAAGAGGCTCAAGTGGAGGCTAGGTTTGGTCTGTTTAGAGATAGTGCTAATCTTGATGAAAGATAAGTGCACGATTTGCATGGAACATACCATATGCTCATAAATCGATTTGGACGCACCAGATGGAACTCCTAGATGACGTGTTGTATGGAATCTCACTTCGGTCTGTTTAGAGACAATGTTAGTTTCGGTGCAAGATTGGTAACCGGTTTGCACCTAATGCACCATAGGATAAGAAACCATTTGGACGCTACCGATGGTACTCCTAGGTCAAGGGGCTCAAGTGAAAGCTCGGTTTGGTCTGTTTGGAGATAGTGCTAATCTTGATGCAAGAAAGATGCACGGTTTGCAAGGAACATACGATATGCTCAGAAATCAATTAGGACACACCTGATATAACTCCTTGATGATGTGTGTCATATGGAATCTTGCTTCGGATCTTTTAGAGACAGTGTTAGTTTTGGTAGAAGATATGTGCACGGTTTACGCCTAATGCACCATAGGCTAAGAAACCATTTTAGACGCACCCGATGGTACTCGTAGTTGAAGAGGCTTAAGTGGAGGCTCGATTTGGTCTGTTCGAATATAGTGCCAATCTTGATGCAAGATAGTTGCACAGTTTGCATGGAACGTACCATATGTTAAGAAATCAATTTGGACGCACCCAATGGAACTCCTAGATGACGTGTGTCATATGGAATCTCACTTCGGTCTGTTTTGTGACAATTTTAGTTTCGGTGCAAGATAGGTGCATAGTTTGTGCCTAATGCACCATAGTCTAAGAAACCATTTTTGAAGCACCTGTTTGTACTCCTAGATGAAGAGGCTCAAGTGGAAGCTCGGTTTGGTCTGTTTGGAGATAGTGCTAATCTTGATGCAAGATAGGTGCACCGTTTGCATGGAACAACCAAATGCTTGGAAAACAATCTCGACGCACATGATGGAACTCCTAGATGACGTGTGTCATACGAAATCTCGCTTTGGTCTGTTTAGAAATAGTGTTAGTTTCGGTGTAAGATATGTGCATGGTTTGCGCCTAATGCACCATAGTCTAAGAAACCATTTTTGAAGCACCTGTTGGTACTTCGGTGAAGAGGCTCAAGTGGAAGCTCGGTTTGATCTATTTGGAGATAGTTCTAATCTTGATGCAAGACATGTGCATGATTTGCAAGGAACATACCATATGCTTAGAAATCAATTTGGACGCACCTAATGGAACTCCTAGATGATGTGTGTCATATGGAATCTTGCTTCGGTCCGTTTGTAGACATTGTATGTTTTAGTGCAATATAGGTGCATAGTTTGCGCCTAATGCACCATAGTCTAAGAAACTATTTTGGACGCACTATTTGGTACTCCTAGGTGAAGAGGCTCAAGTGGAAGCTTGGTTCGGTCAGTTTGGAGATAGTGCTAATCCTTATGCAAGATAGGTGCATGGTTTGCATGTAACATACCATATGCTTGGAAATCAATTTGGATGCACCCAATGGAACTCCTAGATGACGTGTGTCATTTGAAATCTTGCTTCGGTCCATTTGGAGACATTGTTAGTTTTGGTGCAAGATAGGTGCACAGTTTGCACCTAATGCACCTTAGTCTAAGAAACCATTTTGGACACACTTGTTGGTACTCCTAGGTGAAGGGGCTCAAGTGGATGCTCGGTTCGGTCTGTTTGGAGATAGTGCTAATCTTGATGCAAGATAGACGCACAGTTTGCATGGAACATACGATATGCTTAGAAATCAATTAGGACGCACCTGATATAACTCCTTAATGATTTGTGTCATATGGAATCTTGCTTCGGTTCGTTTAGAGACAGTGTTAGTTTTGGTAGAAGATATGTGCACGGTTTACGCCTAATGCACCATAGGCTAAGAAACCATTTTAGACGCCCCCGATGGTACTCGTAGTTGAAGAGGCTCAAGTGGAGGCTCGATTTGGTCTGTTCGAATATAGTGCCAATCTTGATGCAAGATAGTTACACAGTTGCATGCAACGTACCATATGTTAAGAAATCAATTTGGACGCACCCAATGGAACTCCTAGATGACGTGTGTCATATGGAATCTCGCTTCGGTCTGTTTTGTGACAATGTTAGTTTCGGTGCAAGATAGGTGCATAGTTTGTGCCTAATGCACCATAGTCTAAGAAACCATTTTTGAAGCACCTATTTGTACTCCTAGATGAAGAGGCTCAAGTGGAAGCTCGGTTTGGTCTGTTTGGAGATAGTGCTAATCTTGATGCAAGATAGGTGCATGGTTTGCATGGAACATACCATATGCTTGGAAATCAATTTGGATGCACCCGATGGAACTCCTTAATGACGTGTGTCATATGGAATCTTGCTTTGGTCTGTTTAGAAATAGTGTTAGTTTCGGTGTAAGATATGTGCATGGTTTGCGCCGAATGCACCATAGTCTATGAAACCATTTTGGAAGCACCTGTTGGTACTTCGGTGAAGAGGCTCAAGTGGAAGCTTGGTTTGATCTATTTGGAGATAGTGCTAATCTTGATGCAAGATAGGTGCATGATTTGCAAGGAACATACCATATGGTTAGAAATCAATTTGGACGCACCTAATGGAACTCCTAGATGACGTGTTTCATATGGAATCTTACTTCGGTCTGTTTGTAGACATTGTAAGTTTTAGTGCAAGATAGGTGCATAGTTTGCGCCTAATGCACCATAGTCTAAGAAACCATTTTTGACGCACTATTTAGTACTCCTAGATGAAGAGGCTCAAGTGGAAGCTTGGTTCGGTCAGTTTGGAGATAGTGCTAATTCTTATGCAAGGTAGGCGCATGGTTTGCATGGAACATACCATATGCTTCGAAATCAATTTGGATGCACCCGATGGAACTCATTGATGACGTGTGTTATATGGAATCTCGCTTTGGTCCATTTGGAGATAATGTCAGTTTCAGTGCAAGATAGGTGCATAGTTTGCACCTAATGCACCATAGTCTAAGAAACCATTTTGGACACACTGTTGGTACTCCTAGGTGAAGGGGCTCAAGTGGATGCTCGGTTCGGTCTGTTTGGAGATAGTGCTAATCTTAATGCAAGATAGGTGCATGGTTTGCATGGAACATACCAAATGCTTTGAAATCAATCTCGACGCACATGATGGAACTCCTAGATGACGTGTGTCATACAAAATCTTGCTTTGGTCTGTTTGGAGACAGTGTTAGTTTCGGTGCAAGATAGGTGCAAGGTTTGCACATAATGTAGCATAGGCTAAGAAACCATTTTGGACGCACCCGATGGTACTCCTAGGTAAAAGGTTCAAGTGAAAGCTTGGTTCGGTCTATTTGGAGATAGTGCTAATCTTGATGCAAGATAGATGCACAGTCTGCATGGAACGTACCATATGCTTAGAAATTAATTTGGACACACCTGATAGAACTCCTTGATGACGTGTGTCATATGGAATCTCGCTTTGATGTGCTTAGAGACAATATTAGTTTCGGTGCAAGAAATGTGCACGGTTTGCGCCTAATGCACCAAAGTCTAAGAAACCATTTTGGAAGCACCTGTTGGTACTCCTAAGTGAAGAGGCTCAAGTGGAGGCTTGGTTCATTCTGATTAGAGATCGTGCTAATCTTCATGCAAGATAAGTGCACAATTTGCATGGAACACACCATATGCTCAGAAATCAATTTGGACGCACCAGATGGAACACCTAGATGACATATGTCATATGGAATCTCACTTCAGTCCGTTTAGAGATAGTGTTAGTTTCGGTGCAAGATAGGTGCACAGTTTGGACCTAATGCACCATAGGATAAGAAACCATTTTGGACACACCCGTTGGTACACCTAGGTCAAGGGGCTCAAGTGAAAGCTCGGTTTGGTCTTTTTGGAGATAGTGCTAATCTTGATGCAATATAGATTCACAGTTTGCATGGAACATACGATATGCTCAGAAATCAATTAGGACGCACGTGATATCTTGCTTCGGTTCGCTTAGAGAGAGTGTTAGTTTTGGTAGAAGATATATGCACGGTTTACGCCTAATACACCATAGGCTAAGAAACCATTTTAGACGCACCCGATGGTACTCGTAGTTGAAGAGGCTCAAGTGGAGGCTCGATTTGGTCTGTTCGGATATAGTGCTAATCTTGATGCAAGATAGTTGCACAGCTTGCATGCAACGTACCATATGTTAAGAAATCAATTTGGACACCCAATGGAACTCCTAGATGACGTGTGTCAAATAGAATCTCGCTTCGGTCTGGTTGGATACAATGTTAGTTTCGGCGCAAGATAGGTGCATAGTTTGTGCCTAATGCACCATAGTCTAAGAAACCATTTTTGACGCACCTGTTTGTACTCCTAGATGAACAGGCTCAAGTGGAAGCTTGGTTTGGTCTATTTGGAGATAGTGCTAATCTTCATGCAAGATAGGTGCACGGTTTGCATGGAACATACCATATGCTTCGAAATCAATTTAGATGCACCTGATGGAACTCCTTAATGACGTGTGTCATATGGAATCTTGCTTCGGTCCATTTGAAGATATTGTTAGTTTCAGTGCAAGATAGGTGCATAGTTTGCACCTAATGCACCATAGTCTAAGAAACCATTTTGGACGCACTGTTGGTACTCCTAGGTGAAGGGGCTCAAGTGGATGATCTGTTCGGTCTGTTTGGAGATAGTGTTAATCTTAATGCAACATAGGTGCACGGTTTGCATGGAACATACAAAATGCTTGCAAATCAATCTCGACACACATGATGGAACTCCTAGATGATGTGTGTCATACAAAATCTTGCTTTGGTCTGTTTGGAGACAGTGTTAGTTTCGGTGCAAGATCGGTGCAAGGTTTGCACATAATGCAGCATAGGCTAAGAAACCATTTTGGATGCACCCGATGGTACTCCTAGGTAAAAGGCTCAAGTGAAAGCTCGGTTTGGTCTATTTGGAGATAGTGCTAATCTTGATGCAAGATAGAAGCACAGTCTGCATGGAAAGTACCATATGCTTAGAAATTAATTTGAACACACCTGATAGAACTCCTTGATGACATGTGTCATATGGAATCTCGCTTTGGTGTGCTTAGAGACAGTATTAGTTTTGGTGCAAGAAATGTGCACGGTTTGCGCCAAATGCACCAAAGTCTAAGAAACCATTTTGGAAGCACCTATTGGTACACCTAGGTGAAGAGGCTCAAGTGGAGGCTGGGTTCAGTCTGATTAGAGATAGTGCTAATCTTGATGCAAGATAAGTGCATGATTTGCATGGAACACACCATATGCTCAGAAATCAATTTGGACGCACCAGATGTAACTCCTAGATGACATATGTCATATGGAATCTCACTTCGGTCCGTTTAGAGATAGTGTTAGTTTCGGTGCAAGATAGGTGCACAGTTTGGACCTAATGCACCATAGGATAAGAAACCATTTTGGAGGCACCCGATGGTACTCCTAGGTCAAGGGGCTCAAGTGAAAGCTCGGTTTGGTCTGTTTGGAGATAGTGCTAATCTTGATGCAATATAGATTCACGGTTTGCATGGAATATACGATATGCTCAGAAATCAATTAGGACGCACCTGATATAACTCCTTGATGATGTGTGTCATATGGAATCTTGCTTCGGTTCGTTTAGAGACTGTTAGTTTTGGTAGAAGATCTGTGCACGGTTTACGCCTAATGCACCATAGGCTAAGAAACCATTTTAGACGCACCCGATGGTACTCATAGTTGAAGAGGCTCAAGTGGAGGCTCGATTTGGTCTGTTCGGATATAGTGCTAATCTTGATGCAAGATAGTTGCACAGTTTGCATGCAACGTACCATATGTTAAGAAATCAATTTGGATGCACCCAATGGAACTCCTAGATAACGTGTGTCAGATGCAATCTCGCTTCGGTCTGTTTGGAGACAATGTTAGTTTCGGTGCAAGATTGGTGCATAGTTTGTGCCTAATGCACCATAGTCTAAGAATTTTGACACACCTGTTTGTACTCCTAGATGAAGAGGCTCAAGTGGAAGCTCGGTTTGGTCTGTTTGGAGATAGTGCTAATCTTGATGCAAGATAGGTGCACGGTTTGCATGGAACATACCATATGGTTGGAAATAAATTTGGATGCACCCGATGGAACTCCTTGATGACATGTGTCATATGGAATCTTGCTCTGTTCTGTTTAGAAACAGTGTTAGTTTTGGTGCAAGATATGTGCATGGTTTTCGCCTAATGCACCATAGTCTAAGAAACTATTTTGAAAGCACCTGTTGGTACTTTGGTGAAGAGGCTCAAGTGGAAGCTCGGTTTGATCTATTTGGAGATAGTGCTAATCTGATGCAAGTTGCATGTTTTGCAAAGAACATACCTTATGCTTAGAAATCAATTTAGACACACCCAATGGAACTCCTAGATGACGTGTGTCATATGGAATGTTGCTTCGGTCCATTTGTAGATATTGTAAGTTTTAGTGCAAGATAGGTGCACAGTTTGCGCCTAATGCACCATAGTCTAAGAAACCATTTTGGACGCACTATTTGGTACTCCTCGGTGAAGAGGCTCAAGTGGAACCTTGGTTCGGTCAGTTTGGAGATAGTGCTAATCCTTCTACAAGGTAGGTGCATGGTTTGCATGGAACATACCATATGCTTGGAAATCAATTTGGATGCACCCGATGGGACTCCTTGATGACGTGTGTCATATGGAATCTCGCTTCGGTCCACTTGGAGACAATGTTAGTTTGGGTGCAAGATAGGTGCAAGGTTTGCACATAATGCAGCATAGGCTAAGAAACCATTTTGGATGCACCCGATGGTACTCCTAGGTAAAAGGCTCAAGTGGAAGCTCGGTTTGGTCTATTTGGAGATAGTGCTGATCTTGAGGCAAGATAGATGCACGGTCTGCTTGGAACGTACCATATGCTTAGAAATTAATTTGGACATACTCGATAGAACTCCTTGATGATGTGTGTCATATGGAATCTAGCTTTGGTGTGCTTAGAGACAGTATTAGTTTTGGTGCAAGATATGTGCACGGTTTGCGCCTAAACCATTTTGGAAACACCTGTTGGTACTCCTAGGTGAAGAGGCTCAAGTGGAGGCTCGGCTCGGTCTGTTTAGAGATATGGTGTATTAGGCACAAACCGCGCACATATCTTGCACCGAAACTAACACTATCTCCAAACAGACCAAAGCAAGATATCATATGACACACATCATCTAGGAGTTCTATTGGGTGCGTCTATATTGACTTTTAAGCATATGGTATGTTCCATGCAAACTGTGCACCTATCTTACATGAAGATTAGCACTATCTCCAAACAAATCGTACGGAGCTTTCACTCGAGTCTCTTCACCTAGAAGTACCATTAGGTGCTTCCACAACTGTTTCTAAGCCTATGGTGCATTAGGCGCACACCGTGCACCTATCTTGTACCGAAACTAACACTATCTACAAACAGACTGAAGTGAGATTCCATATGACACACATCATCTAGGAGATCTATCGGGTGCGTCCAAACTAATTTCTGAGCATATGGTACGTTCCATGCAAACCATGCACCTATCTTGCGTCAAGATTTGTAGTGTCTCCAAACAGACCGAACCAAGCTTCCACTTGAGCGTACCAAGCTTCCAGTTGAGCCTCTTCACTTAGGAGTACCAACAGGTGCGTCCAAAATGGTTTCTTAGGCTATGGTGCCTTAGGCACAAACCATACACCTATCTTGCACCAAAACTAACACTATCTCCAAATGGACCGAAGTGAGATTCCATATGACACACATCATCTAGGAGTTCTATCGGGCGTGTCCAAATTGATTTCAAAGCATATGGTACATCCATGCAAACCATGCACCTATCTTGCATCAAGATTAGCACTATCTCCAAACAGACCAAACCGAGCTTCCACTTAAACCTCTTTAGCTTGGAGTACAATCGGGTCCTTCCAAAATGTTTTGTTATTGTATGGTGTATTAGGCAGAAACTGTGTACCTATCTTGCTCCAAAATAAACACTATCTCCAAACAGACCAAAGCAAGATTACATATGACACATGACATCTAGGAGTTCCATCAGGTGTGTCCAAAATGATTTCCAAACATATGGTACGTTCCATGCAAACCATGCACCTATTTTGCATCAAGATTAGCATTATCTCCAAACAGACGGAACCCAAGCTTCTAGTTGAACCTCTTCACCTAGGAGTACCAACAGGTGCGTCCAAAATGGTTTCTTAGGCTATGGTGCATTAGGCACAAAATGCGCACCTATCTCGCACTAAAACTAACACTGTCTCCTAACGGACCGAAGTGAGATTCCATATCACACACGTCATCTTGGACTTCCGTCGGGTGCATCCAAATTGATCTTCGAGCATTTGGTACGTTCCATGCAAATTGTGCACCTATCTTGCATCAAGATTAGCACTATCTCTAAACAGATCAAACCGATCTTCCACTTGAGCCTCATCACCTAGGAGTACCAACAAGTGCGTCCAAAATGGTTGTTTAGACGATGGTGCATTAGGCGCAAAGTGTGCACCTATCTTGCACCAGAACTAACACTGTCTCCAAATGGGTCAAACCGAGATTCCATACACGTCATCTAGGAGTTCCATCGTGTGCGTCTAAATTGATTTCTGAGCATATGGTACGTTCCATGTAAACCGTACACCTATCTTGCATCAAGATTAGTAGTATCTCCAAACAGACCAAACCAAGCTTCCACTTGGTCCTCTTAACCTAGGAGTACATACAGGTGTGTCCAAAATGGTTTCTTAGATTATGGTGCATTAGACGCAAATTGTGCACCTATCTTGCTCTAAAACTAACACTGTCTCCAAATAGACCAAAGCGAGATTCCTTATGACACACGTCATCTCAGAGTTCCATTGGGTGCGTCCAAATTGATTTATGAGCATATGGTACGTTCCATGCAAATCGTGCACATATCTTGCATCAAGACTAGTAGAATCTCCAAACAGACCAAACCAAGCTTCCACTTGAGCCTCTTCATCTAGGAGTACCAACAGGTGTGCCCAAAATGGTTTCTTAGGCTATGGTGCATTAGGCATAAACTCTACACCTATCTTGCACCGAAACTAATACTGTCTCCAAACGAACAAAACGACATTCCATACGATAAACGTCATCTAGGAGTTCCATCAGGTGCATCCAAATTGATTTTCAAGCATATGGTATGTCCCATGCAAACTGTGCACCTATCTTGCATCAAGATTAGGACTATCTCCAAACAGAACGAACCAAGCTTCCACTTGAGCCTCTTCAGCTAGGAGTTCCATTGGGTGCGTCCAAATTGAATTCTGAGCATATGATACGTTCCATGCAAACCGTGCAACTATCTTGCATCAAGATTAGCCCTATCTCCAAATAGACCAAACCGAGCTTCCTCTTAAGCCTCTTCAGCTAGGAGTACCATCAAGTGCGTCCCAAATGGTTTCTTAGAGTATTGTGCATCAGGCACAAACCGTGCACCTATCTTGCACCGAAACTAACACTATCTCCAAACAGACCAAAGCGATATTAGATGACACACACCATCTAGGAGTTCTATCGGGTGCGTGCAAATTGATTTTCAAGCATATGGTATGTTCCATACAAACCTTGCACCTATCTTACATAAAGATTAGCAATGTCTCCAAATAGATCTTACCGAGCTTTCACTTGAGCCTCTTCACCTAGGAGTACCATAAGGTGCTTCCACAACTGTTTCTAAGCCTATGGTGCATTAGGCGCACACCGTGCACCTATCTTACACCGAAACTAAAACTATCTCCAAACGGATCAAAGTGGGATTCCATATGACACACGTCATCTAGGAGTTCTATCGGGTGCGTCCAAATTGATTTCTGAGCATATGGTACGTCGATGCAAACCGTGCACCTATCATGCGTCAAGATTAGCCCTATCTCCAAACAGACCAAACCGAGCTTCCACTTGAGCCTCTTCAGCTTTGAGTACCAACAGATTTTCCAAAATTGTTTCTTAGACTATGGTTCATTAGGTGCAAACTATGCACCTATCTTGCACCAAAACTATCTTCAAACGGACCAAAGCGAGATTCAAATGACACACGTCATCTACGAGTTCCATCACGTGTGTCCAAATTGATTTCTGAGCATATGGTACTTTCCATGCAAACTGTACACCTATCTTGCAACAAGATTAGCACTATCTCCAAATAGAACAAACCGAGCTTTCACTTGAGCCTCTTAACCTAGGAGTACCATCGGGTGTGTCCAAAATGGTTTTTTAGCCTATGGTGCATTAGGCGCAAACCGTGCACCTATCTTGCACTGAAACTAACACTCTCCAAACAGACCGAACGAGATTCCATATGATACACGTCATTAAGAGTTCCAATGGGTACGTCCAAATTGTTTTCTGAGCATATGGTACGTTTCATGCAAATTGTGCACCTATCTTGCATTAAGATCAGCACTGTCTCGAAACAGACCAAACCGAGCTTCCACTTGAGCCTCTTCACCTAGAAGTACCAATAGGTTCGTTCAAATGATTTCTTAGGCTATGGTGCATTAGGTGCAAACTGTGCACCTATCTTGCACTAAAACTAATATTGTCGCCAAACGGACTGAAGCAAGATTCCATATGACACACATCATCTAGGAGTTCCATTGGGTGTGTCTAAATTGATTTCCGAGCATATGGTACGTTCCATGCAAACCGTGCACCTATCTCGTATCAAGATTAGCACTATCTCCAAACAGACCGGACCAAGTTTCCACTTGAGCCTCATCACATTTGAGTACCAACAGATTTTCCAAAATGGTTTCTTAGACTATGGTGCATTAGGTGCAAACTGTGCACCTATCTTGCACCAAAACTAACACTTCTTAAAACGGACCAAAGCGAGATCTCATATGACACACGTCATCTACCAGTTCCATCAGGTGCGTCCAAATTGATTTATGAGCATATGGTACTTTCCATGCAAACTGTACACCTATCTTGCATCAAGATTAGCACTATCTCCAAATAGACCAAACTGAGCTTTCACTTGAGCCCCTTCACCTAGGAGTACCATCGGGTGTGTCCAAAATGGTTTTTTAGCCTATGGTGCATTAGGCGCAAACCGTGCACCTATCTTGCACTGAAACTAACACTCTCCAAACAGACCGAACGAGATTCCATAAGATACACGTCATCTAGGAGTTCCAACGGGTGCGTCCAAATTGATTTCTGAGCATATGGTACGTTTCATACAAATTGTGCACCCATCTTGCATTAAGATTAGCACTGTCTTGAAACAGACCAAACCGAGCTTCCATTTGAGCCTCTTCAACTAACAGTACCAATAGGTGCATCCAAAATGATTTCTTAGCCTATGGTGCATTAGGCGCAATCCGTTCATCTATATTGCACTGAAACTAACACTGTCTCCAAATAGACCGAAGCGAGATTCCATATGACACACGTCATCTAGGAGTTCCATCGGGTGCGTCCAAATTGATTTCCAAGCATATGGTTTGTCCCATGCAAACTATTTACCTATCTTGCATTAAGGTTAGCACTGTCTCGAAACAGACCGAACCGAGCTTCCGCTTCAGCCTCTTCACCTAGGAGTACCAATAGGTGCATTCAAAATGGTTTCTTAGACTATGGTGCATTAGGCGCAACCTGTGCATCTATCCTGCACTGAAACTAATATTGTCTCCAAACGGACTGAAGTGAGATTCCATATGACACACGTCATCTAGGAGTTCCATCAGGTGCATCCAAATGGATTTCCGAGCATATGGGACATTCTACACAAACCGTGCACCTATCTTGCATCAAGATTAGCACTATCTCCAAACAGACCAAACCGAGCTTTCACTTGAGCCCCTTCACAAAGGAGTACCATCGGGTGCGTCCAAAATCGTTTCTTAGAGTATGGTGCATTAGGCACAAACCGTGCAATATCTTCTTAGAGTATGGTGCATTAGGCACAAACCATACACCATCTTGCACCGAACTAACACTATCTTCAAACAGATTAAAGCGAGATATCAGATGACACACATCATCTAGGAGTTCTATCGGGTGCGTCCAAATTGATTTTCATGCATATGGTATGTTCCATGCTAACCGTGCACCTATCTTGCATCAAGATTAGCACTATCTCCAAACATACCAAATCGAGCTTTCACTTGAGCCCCTTTACCTAGGAGTACCATCGGGTGCGTCAATATCGTTTCTTAGCCTATGGTGCTTTAGGCGCAAACCGTGCACCTATCTTGCACTGAATCTAACACTATCTCCAAACAGACCGAAGCTAGATTCCATGTGACACACATCACATTAGGCGCAAACCATGCACCTATCTTGCACCATAACTAATACTGTCTCTAAAGAGACCGAAGCAAGATTCCATATGACACACGTCATCTAGGAGTTTCATTGGGTGTGTCCAAATTGATTTCCGAGCATATGATATGTTCCACACAAATAGTGCACCTATCCTGCATCAAGATTAGCAATATCTCTGAATAGACCAAACCGAGCTTCCACTTGAGCCTCTTCACCTAGGAGTACCATCGAGTGCTTCTAAAATGGTTTCTTAGCCTATGGTCCATTTGGCACAAACCGTGCATATATCTTGCACCGAAACTAACACTATCTCCAAATAGACCAAAGCGAGATTTCATATGACACACGTCATATAGGAGTTTCATCAGGTGCGTCCATATTGATTTCCAAGCATATGGTATGTTCTATGCAAAGCATGCACCTATCTTGTATCAAGACTAGCACTATCTCCAAATAGACCAAACCGAGATTCCACTTGAGCCTCTTCACCCAGGAGTGCCAACAGGTGTGTCCAAAATGGTTTCTTAGACTATGGTGCATTAGGCATAAACTGTGCACCTATCTTGCACTGAAACTAATATTGTCTCCAAACGGACCGAAGCGAGATTCCATATGACACACTTCATCTAGGAGTTCCATCGGGTGCATCCAATTTGATTTCCAAGCATCTGGGACATTCCATGCAAACCGTGCACCTATCTTGCATCAAGATTAGTACTATAGCCAAATAGACCGAACCGAGCTTCCACTTGAGCCTCTTCACCTAGCAGTACCAATAGGTGCGTCCAAAATGGTTTCTTAGCCTATGGTGCATTAGGCACAAACCATGCAATATCTTACACCAAAACTAACACTGTCTCCAAATAGACCAAAACGAGATTCTATATGACAAATGTCATCTAGGAGTTCCATCGCGTCCAAATTGATTTCCGAGCATATGGTACGCTCCATGCAAACCGTGCAACTATCTTGCTTCAAGATTAGCACTATCTCCAAATAGACCGAACCGAGCTTCCACTTGAGCCTCTTTAGCTAGGAGTACCAACGGGTGCATCAAAAATGTTTTCTTAGAGTATGGTGCATTAGGCACAAACCGTGCACCTATCTTGCACCAAAACTAACACTATCTCCAAATAGATTGTACTGAGCTTTCACTTGAGCCTCTTCACATAAAAGTATCATTGGGTGCTTCCACAACAGTTTCTGAGCCTATGGTGCATTAGAAACAAACCGTGCACCTGTCTTGCACCAAAACTAACACTATCTACAAATTGACCAAAGTGAGATTCCATATGACACACGTCATCTTGGAGTTCTATCAGGTGCATCCAAATTGATTTCTGAGCATATGGTACATTCCATGCAAACTGTGCACCTATCTTGCATCAAGATTAGCACTATCTCCAAACAGACCAAATTAAGCTTTCACTTGAGCCCCTTCACCTAGGAGTACCATCGGGTGCGTCCAAAATCATTTCTTAGAGTATGGTGCATTAGTCACAAACCTTGCAATATCTTCTTAGAGTATGGTGCATTAGGCACAAACCGTGCACCTAAGTTGCACTGAAACTAACACTATCTGCAAATAGACCAAAGCGAGATATCACATGACACACATCATCTAGAAGTTCTATCGGGTGCGTCCAAATTGATTTTCAAGCATATGGTACATTCCATACAAACCGTGCGCCTATCTTACATGAAGATTAGCAGTATCTCCAAACAGATCGTAGCAAGCTTTCACTTGAGCCTCTTCACCTAGGAGTACCTGATGAGGACATCAACACCAGCGATACATATCCTACATCCACCAGCGATACATATCCTACATCCTCTCCGAAACAACTTATAGCTGGTCCTCTTACTCGTGCTCGTGCCCGTCAACTCAACCTTCAAGTAAGTTCAGCTTTAAACTCTTGTCAATCATATTTAGACAATGGAGACACGTGCACTTTCGTGTTGCTCAGGAATAATGGACAAGATCAGCAAGGGAAGGTTCAACTGCATTCAGAATTTGAGGCAACACCAACTTCAAGGGCTGATTGCATATGGGAAGAGTGATAACTTAACAAAGGTGATTGGAGATCAGGTCCAAGCCTCCACAACATCCTCTATCAAGTTACCACGTCGCTTCTAAAGCAAGGAAACAAAGAGTCCAAACCCAACACGTTTTGGGAGTTGGATTCGGACTGGAAAATAACTCTAACTTGTATGGATCACCACGGCGTCATATGGACTCCAACTTGGACGTTCCTATACTTGTTGGAAAGCTCATGAAGTCTACTTTCCAATGGGTCCAACCACATATCTATGAGTCGGGCGCAGTCCTTGTTTTCGTGCCGACACCTTTTTCTGTTTTGTTGCTGCGTCACCCTATTTTGGACCAATGGCCCATGTAACAAGTTGAGTCCATTAGGGACGCGTCCTAGGGTTGGAGGACGACTCTAGCACCCCTTTGGTCGTCCTCCCCTCTATTTATTTACATCTAGAGCCGCCATGAACAACTGGGTTTTGTTTAGATCAAGTTTAGCCTTCGCTACTTGCTTGTAGGCGCGCGTGCAGGATCAGCCGCCCGTCTCCTTGTCTTCGGAACCCCATTGTTGATTCAGATTCAGTTTGAAACCTTCAATTCATCTTGCAAATTCAGTGCTTGTTTCCTCGTTCTTTCTAGTTCTTCGATTGCTTGCAGGACGGGAGCCCTAGGGGCTGGTTGTCGCGCTCCACAAGATCGTGACGGCTGTTGGACGTGGTGTATCGGTTGCTAAGGCACGGTCTTGAGGGCTGTAGTCGGGCCGTGAACGTCATCTCCATCCACTAATCGAGTTATCCAGCGCCTCTCATCGAAAGATCAGGCCAAAAACCCTAGCGGGTTCGCATTAGTTGGTATCAGAGCAAGGTTCTTCGGTGAGAGACTTCTAATCCTTTGCTGTTTTTAATTAATTTCCTATAGTCCAGAAAAGCCAAAAAAAATATAGTAGATTAGTTTTTCCATAATCCTATTAAACCTTTGTGCCTTGGCTAGTACCGTTTTAGTTAGGGCTTGTTGAATTTGCGTTGCTTCGATTTGTGTCGAGTTGCTGGTCTTAGTGTCTAGTCCTTTAGAGTTTCGACTTCTAGTCACCATCTATACACAGCCGAGTATTACCATATCTTCTCTCTGTCGAATCTGTTGTGAAGTCCGAATTGAACTGTGATCCAAAAAGAAAGATAACTCCATACTTGTTCGGCCTTACTCTAGAGAGAGAGAGAGAAAAGTGTGTGTAGCGAATTGCTCTTTTGTATTCCTTTGTTCATATAATCAGTTTTTGAGGTTGCCCAAAAAAAGAAAAAAAAAAAGAAAAGAGAAAAGATTCAAAAGAAAAAAAAGGGGCTGTTTTTCATATTGATTTTAGGTTTCTTCCACCTTGTTTTCGGGGGTGTGCTGTGGTTTTCCTTTGTGTCCAGGCTTGCGTCTCTAGCACGGTCTAGCCTAGGACCAGCACAGTACCATCGTCGAACGCTTATTCAGCTCGCTTTTATAACTAACGTGGTGCTAGTTCGTTCCTTGTTTCAGCCCACCTATAGCTCCACATACTCTACAGCTTGACAGGTCTTGTGCTGCAGCATCGATACACTTCGTCCATTGCTGTACACTTGTTGACAGACGACCCCTCCTGTCAAGCAAGGTAAGAATTGGTAAGAACTTGTGTTACAGGTTGAGTGTGAGCGACTTGCTGTAGTTACATCCTAGTAGTTGTAGGGCTTTTATTTCTTCACTTGCCTTTTTGTTGTCTTTGTCTTTGAACCATGCCAGGGGCAGATGATGGTAACGAAACACCACTTACACCTCGCACTAAGGGCATCATACAACATTTTGAAAGGAAAGTGAAGCTGCACACAGAGGGACTTGATAACGACTTGCAGGTGACAAATGAAAAGCTGGGGCAGTTGGAGGCTACGCAGATTGCCACAAACAACAAGCTCACAAGTTTGGAGGAATCCGTTGCTAGTGTGGACAAAAGCCTTGCTGCTCTCCTAAGGCGATTTGATGCTTTCCACACCGAAGATAAAGAGAAGCATAAAAAAGAAAAGGAGGGAGATCGAGAGCACGGTAGTCATGAAGATGACTACACTGGTGATACTGAACATGATGATCAAGACACTCGTGATCGACGTCGCCTTCGTCACAACCGTAGAGGTATGGGTGGCCACCACCGACGCGAGGTACACAATAATAATGATGCTTTCAGTAAGATTAAATTTAAAATACCTCCTTTTGATGGTAAATATGACCCTGATGCATACATTACTTGGGAGATTGTTGTTGACCAAAAGTTTACATGTCATGAATTCCCTGAGGATACACGTGTTAGGGCTGCTACTAATGAGTTCACCGATTTTGCTTCCGTTTGGTGGATAGAACATGGCAAGAAAAATCCTAATAACATACCTAGAACTTGGAATGCGTTGAAACAAGTCATGAGGGCAAGATTTGTTCCTTCTTACTATGCACGTGACATGATTAATAAGTTGCAGCAATTGAGACAAGGTGCTAAAAGTGTAGAAGAATATTATCAGGAATTACAAATGGGTATGCTGCGATGTAATTTAGAGGAGGAAGAAGAACCTGCTATGGCTAGATTTTTGGGCAGGTTAAATCGTGAAATCCAGGACATTCTTGCTTATAAAGATTATACTAACGTAACCCGTTTGTTTCATCTTGCTTGTAAAGCTGAAAGGGAAGTGCAGGGACGACGTTCTAGTGCCAAATCTAACAATTCTGCAGGGAAATCCTGGCAACAACGCACATCTGCTACATTGTCGGGTGGTGTACCTCTTCCATCAAGCCGATCAATAGCTCCACCACCTTCCTACAGCGACAAACCACATGATTCTTCTACAAATACAGCAACTAAATCAGCCCAGAGACCAATCGCTAGTGCCACCTCGGTTAATTCCACGGGAAGAACAAGAGATGTTCAGTGTCATCGATGCAAGGGTTATGGGCACGTACAGCGAGATTGTCCAAACAAGCGTGTTTTGGTGGTTAACGCTGATGGTGGGTATTCCTCTGCTAGTGATTTTGATGACGATACACGTGCTTTGCTTGCTGCTGATGATACAGGTAGGGATGAAGCAATAGAAGAGCAGATAGGTGCAGAGAATATAGAGCATTATGAGAGTCTTATTGTGCAGCGTGTGCTTAGTGCTCAAGCGGAGAAGGTAGAGCAAAATCAGCGACACATTTTATTCCAAACAAAGTGTGTCATCAAAGAGCGTTCTTGTCGCATGATCATTGATGGAGGTAGCTGCAACAACTTGGCAAGCAGCGATATGGTGCAGAAGCTTGCCCTCAACACCAAACCACACCCGCATCCCTACTACATCCAATGGCTGAACAACAGTGGTAAGGCAAAGGTAACTAGACTTGTGAGAATTAATTTTTCCATCGGATCCTACAAAGATATTGTTGAATGCGATGTTGTGCCTATGCAAGCTTGTAACATTCTGCTAGGTAGACCTTGGCAATTTGATATAGATTCTATGCATCATGGTAGATCAAATCAGTATTCTTTTCTATACCATGATCGCAAAATTGTGTTGCATCCTATGTCCCCTGAAACTATTATGCAAACTGATGTTGCTAGGGCTACTAAAGCAAAGAGTGAGAGCAATAAAAATGATAAATCTGTAATTGGTAACAAAGATGAGATAAAACTGAAAGGACGTTGTATGATAGCTACCAAATCAGATATTAATGAGTTCAATGCATCCACTTCTGTTGCTTATGCTTTGATATGCAAGGATGCTTTGATTTCAATTGAGGATATGCAATGTTCTTTGCCCCCTGCTGTTCATAACATTTTGCAGGAGTATGCTGATGTTTTTCCAAGTGAGATACCGGCAGGGCTGCCACCTATACGTGGGATTGAGCACCAAATTGATCTTATTCCTGGTGCATCTTTGCCAAACCGCGCGCCATACAGGACAAAAATCCAGAGGAAACAAAAGAGATCTAGCGGCAAGTGCAAGAACTACTAGACAAAGGTTATGTCCGAGAATCTCTTAGTCCTTGTGCTGTTCCAGTAATTTTAGTGCCTAAGAAAGATGGAACATGGCGTATGTGTGTTGATTGTAGAGCTATTAATAATATCACCATTCGATATCGACACCCTATTCCACGATTAGATGATATGCTAGATGAACTGAGTGGTGCTGTCGTGTTTTCAAAAGTTGATTTACGTAGTGGGTACCACCAGATTCGTATGAAATTGGGAGATGAATGGAAAACTGCTTTCAAAACTAAGTTCGGTTTGTATGAGTGGTTAGTCATGCCTTTTGGGTTAACTAATGCACCTAGTACTTTCATGAGATTAATGAACGAGGTCTTGCGTGCTTTCATTGGGAAATTTGTTGTCGTATATTTTGATGACATATTGATTTACAGCAAATCATTGGATGAACATCTTGATCATTTACGTGCTGTTTTTAATGCACTACGCGAGGCACGTTTATTTGGTAACCTTGAGAAGTGCACCTTTTGCACCGATCGAGTGTCTTTTCTTGGTTATGTTGTGACTCCACAGGGAATTGAGGTTGATCAAGCCAAGGTGGAAGCTATACAGGGATGGCCTGTCCCAAATACTATCACCCAGGTGCGGAGTTTCCTAGGACTTGCTGGATTCTATCGCCGTTTTGTGAAGGATTTCAGCACCATTGCTGCACCATTGAATGAGCTTACAAAGAAGGGGGTGCCTTTTGATTGGGGCAAAGCACAAGAGAATTCATTCAACATGTTGAAAGATAAGTTAACTCATGCACCTCTCCTACAACTTCCTGATTTTAATAAGACTTTTGAGCTTGAGTGTGATGCTAGTGGGATTGGTTTGGGAGGTGTTTTATTACAAGAGGGAAAACCTATTGCATATTTTAGTGAGAAATTGAGTGGGCCTGTTCTCAATTATTCAACTTATGATAAAGAACTCTATGCTCTTGTTAGAACATTAGAGACATGGCAGCATTATTTGTGGCCCAAAGAGTTTATTATCCATTCTGATCATGAATCTTTGAAACATATTCGTAGTCAAGGAAAACTGAATCGTAGGCATGCAAAGTGGGTTGAATTTATTGAATCTTTTCCTTATATTATTAAGCACAAGAAAGGGAAGGAAAATATTATTGCTGATGCTTTATCACGGAGATATACTTTGCTGAATCAACTTGATTACAAGATATTTGGGTTAGAAACAATTAAAGACCAATATGTTCATGATGCTGATTTTAGAGACGTGTTGCTGCATTGTAAAGATGGAAAAGGGTGGAATAAATTCATCGTTAGTGATGGGTTTGTGTTTAGAGCTAACAAGCTATGCATTCCAGCTAGCTCTGTTCGTTTGTTGTTGTTGCAGGAAGCGCATGGAGGTGGCTTGATGGGACATTTTGGAGCAAAGAAGACCGAGGACATACTTGCTGGTCATTTCTTTTGGCCCAGGATGAAGAGAGATGTGGAGAGGTTTGTTGCTCGTTGCACAACATGTCAAAAGGCAAAGTCACGGTTAAATCCCCACGGTTTGTATTTACCTCTTCCTGTTCCTAATGCTCCTTGGGAGGATATATCTATGGATTTTGTGTTGGGACTACCAAGGACTAGGAGGGGACGTGATAGTGTGTTTGTGGTTGTTGATAGATTTTCTAAGATGGCACATTTCATACCATGTCATAAAACTGATGATGCTACAAATATTGCTGATTTGTTCTTTCGAGAAATTGTTCGCTTACATGGTGTGCCCAACACAATTGTTTCTGATCGTGATGCTAAATTTCTTAGTCATTTTTGGAAGACTTTGTGGTTCAAATTGGGGGCTAAGCTTTTATTTTCCACCACTTGTCATCCCCAAACTGATGGTCAAACTGAAGTTGTTAATAGAACTTTTAAAGAAGAATATTAAGATGTGGGAAGAATGTTTGCCTCATATTGAGTTCGCCTATAATCGTTCATTGCATTCTACTACAAAAATGTGTCCTTTTGAGATTGTCTATGGCTTCTTGCCACGTGCTCCTATTGATTTAATGCCTTTGCCAAGTTCTGAAAAAATAAATTTTGATGCTAAGCAACGTGCTGAATTGATGTTAAAATTGCATGAAGCCACTAAACAAAACATAGAGCGCATGAATGCTAAGTACAAATGCGCTGGAGATAAAGGTAGAAAGCAATTGATTCTGGAACCTGGGGATTTGGTTTGGTTGCATTTGTGAAAAGATAGATTTCCAGAACTGAGAAAATCCAAATTGATGCCTAGAGCTGATGGTCCTTTTAAAGTGCTGCAACGAATTAATGAGAATGCATATAAGCTTGATCTTCCTGCAGATTTTGGGGTTAGTCCCACATTTAACATTGCAGATTTGAAGCCTTATTTGGGTGAGGAAGATGAGCTTAAGTCGAGGACGACTCAAATGCAAGAAAGGGAGGATGATGAGGACATCAACACCAGCGATACATATCCTACATCCACCAGCGATACATATCCTACATCCTCTCCGAAACAACTTATAGCTGGTCCTCTTACTCGTGCTCGTGCCCGTCAACTCAACCTTCAACTAAGTTCAGCTTTAAACTCTTGTCAATCATATTTAGACAATGGAGACACGTGTACTTTCGTGTTGCTCAGGAATAATGGACAAGATCAGCAAGGGAAGGTTCAACTGCATTCAGAATTTGAGGCAACACCAACTTCAAGGGCTGATTGCATATGGGAAGAGTGATAACTTAACAAAGGTGATTGGAGATCAGGTCCAAGCCTCCACAACATCCTCTATCAAGTTACCACGTCGCTTCTAAAGCAAGGAAACAAAGAGTCCAAACCCAACACGTTTTGGGAGTTGGATTCGGACTGGAAAATAACTCTAACTTGTATGGATCACCACGGCGTCATATGGACTTCAACTGGGACGTTCCTATACTTGTTGGAAAGCTCATGAAGTCTACTTTCCAATGGGTCCAACCACATATCTTTCCAATAGGCGCGCGTGCAGGATCAGCCGCCCGTCTCCTTGTCTTCGGAACCCCATTGTTGATTCAGATTCAGTTTGAAACCTTCAATTCATCTTGCAAATTCAGTGCTTGTTTCCTCGTTCTTGCTAGTTCTTCGATTGCTTGCAGGACGGGAGCCCTAGGGGCTGGTTGTCGCGCTCCACAAGATCGTGACGGCTGTTGGACGTGGTGTATCGGTTGCTAAGGCGCGGTCTTGAGGGCTGTAGTCGGGCCGTGAACGTCATCTCCATCCACTAATCGAGTTATCCAGCGCCTCTCATCGAAAGATCAGGCCAAAAACCCTAGCGGGTTCGCATTAGTACCATCGGGTGCTTCCACAATGGTTTCTTAGCCTATGGTGCATTAGGCGCAAAACATGCACCAATCTTGCACCAAAACGAACTCTATCTCCAAACGGACCGAAGTGAGATTCCATATGACACACGTCATCTAGGAGTTCATCGGGTGCGTCCAAATGCTTGGAAACCAATCTGGACGCACATGATGGAACTCCTAGATGACGTGTCATACGAAATCTGCTTCGGTCTATTTGGAGACAGTGTTAGTTTCGTTGCAAGATAGGTGCAAGGTTTGCACATAATGCAGCATAGGCTAAGAAACCATTTTGGACGCACCCAATGGTACTCCTAGGTAAAAGGCTCAAGTGGAAGCTCGGTTTGGTCTTTTTGGAGATAGTGCTAATCTTGATGCAAGATAGATACACAGTCTGCATGGAACATACCATATGTTTAGAAATTAATTTGGACAGACCCGATAGAACTCCTTGATGACGTGTGTCATATGGAATCTCGCTTTGGTGTGCTTAGAGACAGTATTAGTTTCGGTGCAAGAAATGTGCAGGGTTTGCGCCTAATGCACCAAAGTCTAAGAAACCATTTTGGAAGCACCTGTTGGTACTCCTAGGTGAAGAGGCTTAAGTGGAGGCTCGGTTCAGTCTGTTTAGAGATAGTGCTAATCTTGATGCAAGATATGTGCACGATTTGCAAGGAACATACCATATGCTCAAAAATCAATTTGGACGCACCAGATGGAACTCCTAGATGACATGTGTCATATGGAATCTCACTTCGGTCCGTTTAGAGACAGTGTTAGTTTCGGTGCAAGATAGGTGCATGGTTTGCACCGAATGCACCATAGGATAAGAAACCATTTTGGGCGCACCCGATGGTACTCCTAGGTCAAGGTGCTGAAGTGAAAGCTCGGTTTGGTATGTTTGGAGATAATGCTAATCTTGATGCAAGATAGATTGTAACACCCCAAAATTTGCAATTTTCCAAAATAGGATAAAATGTTAAATTGTGTATTTTTGTGCCCATGAAATATAGGAAAAATAATATTTTTCTTTGAATTAAAATTTACTATAGGAGTTAGCAACTTGTTTGAGCACACATGTCCTTGCATTTGATTTATTGTAATGAGTGATTTTGACTAAGGTTCAAAAATATAATTCAAACAGATTTTAAATTAAATTTGAAAGAGGTTTTGAATAAATAAATAAATAAATAAAAAGAGAGATTTATTTTTCTCCTTCCTCTCCCTGGAATTCGGCCCGAAGGCCCAGACCTCCCCCCCCTCCTTCTTTTTCCTCGGCCCAGCCAGCGCAGGAGCCGCGGCCCAGCTTCCCCCCCCCCGCGCCAGCAGCCCCCTCTCTTCTTCCACCGACAAGCGGGCCCCGCGTCCCTGAGTCACTGCCAGGTGGGACCCACTGGTCAGGCCTTTCCCCTACCTCGAGTCCGGCCAGGACACGAGCCGAACCGCGACCAAATCGCGCGCGATCCGCGCAAGCAGACCCTTCCCCGTCGGACTCTAGCCCCTTAAATACTCGCCCCGATGCTGCTAACCCTCCCAACTCGTCCCGAGCCGCAGCCGCCGCGTCAAACTCGCCCAAGTTCATCGCCGAGATCCACCTCGAAAGCAATCCGCCGCCGCGATGCGTTTTGGTCACCGTGAGTTCCTTGCCAAGCTTCTCCTCATCTTTGCGAAGTCGCCGAAGCTCTCGGTTCGCGTTTTCGTGCCTTCTACGCGTAGCTAACCAGCGCCGAACTTCCTGCAGGGCCGCCGTCCGCCTCTCGCCGTCGGGAGCCCTAGCCGTCTTCGCTCCGCCCCGATTTTTGCCTCAGGTGAGCGCGCACTGAGCTCCTGAGCGACCCCGTGCTTTTGGTTCGCGCTCTACCGCATTCTATCACTAGATTGGCGAGCTCCGGCCGAGCTTAGCCATGGCGCCGCCACGTCCTGTTCAACCCCGGCCGGCCAACTTCCCCCTCCCCTCTCTAATCTAATCCCAACCGTCCATCCCCGATCCAACGGTTCCAGATGGAAGATACCGTTTCGGCTGCGCGTTTTGCAAAATAGTCCCCCTGCTTTTTAAAGATCAAACCCGCGGTCCTTAGCGGATTTCCAGAATACGTTTTCTAACTCCGAAAGCGTATTCCCGTCCGCGCGGATTCAAAATACGTTTTCAGAAAATTACAAGTTTGCCACTGGTTTTATATTGCTCATAAAATATTCGTTTCAACACCGTTTTGACTCGTTCAAATTGCGTTGGTTTTGTCTTTAAAAGATCTACATGTTAGTAAAACTGTTTTCTCAGTTTGAAACTTTTTAATTCCGTGACCCGAATTAATTAATTGTTTTTCCAAAGAAAATCTTAGAAAATTCATATACTCTTCGTTCTAACTCCGTTTTGATTCGTTCAAATTTCGTTAGATTCGTTTTCGCGTAACCTATAGATTAATGCTACTGAATTACAAGTTTTCAACTTTTAAAATCTGAGTTTAGATTTAATCTATTATTTTATTAAAGGAAATCCTATTTAAATAATAACTTCTTCGCTATAGCTCCGATTTTTGTTATCTTTACGTCTGTGTGATCGTAGAGCGTTGTAGATTTGTTTTATAAACTTTTTATCTTTATTTTCTACTGTTGGTGTATTGTTCTAATTATAGGTTTGTTTGCTTTGTATGATTGCCTCTGGATGATTGCTGTTGATGTGATGACTGAGTTTAGTCGGTGAGCTTTTACGTGGTGATCAAGAAGCAGATTGTGGAAGGTTTGGAACTAAAAGAAGGATCTGAGTTTCAAGGCAAGTATAGCATGGGATCATCCTTGTTTCCTAATAACTTTAATCACTTAATTCATATTGCATGTGTCTCCTTGCTAAGGATTTCCTAGTATTGATCTTATTCCTTGTCACCTATGGTTTTGCATTGGGTAGCTTATGCTAGTGCTCCACTAAACCATGATCTTGTAATTTGATTAAAGGATTATGCAATAAACATTAAAAGATGACTTTTTAGCAACTTTGGTAAAGAGGGCTGGAGCATTGGGCTATCCTATGGTGCTCTAGTTTCTCTCCATAAGGACTTATCTGTATCTGACCATCCGAGACATACAGTACAACTGTGAGGGCTACATGGCTCTGGCTTTAGCTCAGTATGAGGACCTTTTCTAGCTTGTTAGTGGTTACCCTTGTGGCGCAAGTGGGGGATAGCAGGCCGTGGATTCCTGCGGGTGAGTCACACGGACTGACTAACGAAACCTAGCGGCCCTAACTTGTTAGACGAACCTTTGAAAGGCTTCATAGTGAACCCTGCCGGCCTCCCTAGGAAGGCGGTTAAGAGACTCGCGACCTCGGGCGAGAGGGTAAATCACGACTCACAGTGAAAGTGTACAACCTCTGCAGAGTGTAAAACTGATATATCAGCCGTGCTCACGGTCACGAGCGGCCTTGGACCAATACAGAATAAATGATCACTAATGGCAAATTATTAAAGTTATTGTTGTTAATATGTTGTTTATGCTATTCTTTATTCATTTTACCTGATCATGAGTTTACTATGGGACTTGACAAGTTGATGCTACTCATACGCTAAAATTGTGACAACTAAAAGCTACATGCAGTTCAACCAGTGTCTAGCCTTTGAGCCTCATGAACCCTATGTTATCCTTGCTGAGTACGAGATGTACTTACGCTTGCCTTTACATTTTATTTGGATAAAAATCCCGGATGGGTACCAGATTGCTAGTTTGGAGAAGAGTTTAGGCTTGTGCTCAACCAGTCAGTTGTCCCTGTGGATTTGGAGCTTTCGCCTGAAGAACGGAGTGTCTTTCCGCTGTTTGCTATCTAAGGTTATATCTTTTATACTAAGTTCGTTATATGTAAGCATTGCCTATTGTTATTACCCCTATTTGTGGCTATATGTGAGATTTGACTTCCTGGGCTCACATATGGTGTGTATCTGGTTTTGTTCTTAAAACCGGGTGCTACAAAGTGGTATTAGAGCAATGCTGACTGTAGGACGCAAGCCTAGTTAGTAACGGTCGTTTTAGTCATCTTTGCTTCACTACATTCATGCTTACTATCTCACCCTTGCTATTTGCTAAAATTCTTATGCCTCTATCATCTAAAAGTGTTGCTTCTATTCTAACTCTCTCTTGGTCTAATTCTATAGATGGTTCGTAACGAAAAGTTTGCTCGCAACAACTCTGGAAGACCATGCTTAACTCGGGGTATTTACGGCTTAACGGAACCAGAGTATGAAGAAGCTCGCCCTGTCCCATCAAGACATACTTGTTGGCGGAAGGAGTACTTTACCACATCCTTTAGTGGTGAAGATTTCTTTAACCCCCCGCTTGTGCGTATACTACAATACCACTATCCTGAACAGCAAGCCAAGGTGGAATATAAGTGCACTAAGTGGACTCATCCTAAGTATGAGAGCCACTGGAGCACAGAAGCACACATCACAAGGTGGAATGAGTTTACTGGTTCACGCGTGGTGGAATCCATTCATTCGTCTCTCAGTGACCGTTTCAGTAAGCATGCTAGCATATCTGATGCTGCCCATCAAGCTCTTCTGGCATATCATGGAAAGCACTACGAAGAGAGGAAGAATGACAAACAAAAGTATCTTCCTCGTCGTCCACCCGGCACTTTGCAATGTGTGATGGCTGACCCCTACTTGGAGCAGAATGAACAACTAAAGGAGATGGCTTTGACTATCCAAGTCATGCATCAAAAGCTAGAAGATAGTCAACTGGAATTGGCAGAAGTAAGGCAACACTATGAGAAAGCCCTTGATGAGATTGATGAGTGGAGAAGTCGTGGTGGATTACCTAAGATCAATGAGGTGGAGGACATATCTCGCTTAAATCCACGCAAGAGATGCTACCCTGGATGCCGCTGCAGTCACACCGTGTTTAAGAAGTAGGAAGTCCCCCTTTGTAATAAACGTTAGTAAGAAAAAGTTGAGTCTAGTCTATATGTGTGCTTTATGAATCTTTAATGTTTGGTTGTTTTGTCTTAGTGCTTATGATTGGGTTGGATTTTTGTAATGAGTGCAATGATCTTGTGGGTTTCTCCACAATTTCATCTAGTTTACAGGCCTAAGGTATAAGGGTTAATGAAATAAATAGTTGGGTTTTAGTTTCTCTTGTTTCTCTGTCCTATCTTTTGGGAGCAACTTATCTTCTTCAGTTCAAATCCCTAATCTTGGAGGACCATAAAATCATGTGAAAATTCCGGGTAATAGTAGACTTCAAGATCCTTCTCTGACCACAAGAATCACCCGCATAGCTGTTGTGGTTTGGGAATTACGAAAATCACAAGTTGGCACCATTGAGCTGTCAAAGATCTGGACCAGTTTAGTTGCCTACTGTTTTGGACAAATGTAACTCTAGAATTTGGGAAAAGGTTCTATAAGAAAGTTTTAGGTCTTTTGATAAGCTTTCCAACGATGCAAGCTGCAACTTTATTGGATTAATAGAACCTGAGTTATGACATCTATAAGTTGCTGTTGCTGCACAGTTCAAAATCTGGACAGTTCTAGTTAGCTCCTACTTTTCAGCCAACTTAGCATCAGAATCTGGAAAAGTGGGATATACAGAAGTTGTGGAGGACTTCAGAAGCTTTTTAACCATGCAAGACCCGTCCCCGTATGATCTAAGTAGCTCAGGATATGACTTCTGTAAGTTGCTGTATCGATGCGGAGACATTGTTGGGATGGATATCATGATGGGCTGTTTTACCTAGGTTTAAAGACAGAAACTAAGGAAGCCTTCTATATGAAAGTTGTAGGGATTTTGATAAGGTTTCTAACGGTATAAGCTAAGACCTTATTGGATTAACAGAAAAGGAGTTATTTCTATTTTACTGCGCTGGTGTTTCTCGTGTTGTGAGGAAATTCAGATTTCTTGTACACATCAGTGCACATGAGTTTCTCTTCGGTATTAGAAGATCTTATGATAAGAAACACATTAGAGAGGTGGACTAAACTATCCATTTAATCCCCTAGTTTACCTTTTCTAAGGGGGGTAGTCCTATCAAAGGAGTTACAAGGAAAAGTATGGGTTAATGATGGACCATCGATAAGGACCTCAAGTGTTTGGTAAATTTGGTTTTGATGCAAGAAATAGTACATTGAAGTGTGTTAATATGGATGGAGATATACTTCATTGCTGGTACCCATAGCTTGGAAGTGGTGCTTGTGAGAATCAGGTGACACCAAAGTCTACAAAGTTATACATGGGATGTGAGAGCAAAGCAATTCAACTATGATAGAGGTACCAATGGTTGGGACTTAGTGATGAAACCCACTCCGGATCATGAGACTTGGTACAGTGAATTTAAAAGACTATATGATGTGAATACACCTATCTTGCACCAAAACTAACACTATCTCCAAATGGACCGAAGTGAGATTCCATATGACACACATCATCTAGGAGTTCTATCGGGTGTGTCCAAATTGATTTCAAAGCATATGGTACATCCATGCAAACCGTGCACCTATCTTGCATCAAGATTAGCACTTTCTCCAAACAGACCAAACCGAGTTTCCAGTTAAACCTCTTTAGCTTGGAGTACAATCGGGTGCTTCCAAAATGTTTTGTTAGTGTATGGTGTATTAGGTAGAAACTGTGCACCTATCTTGCACCAAAACAAACACTATCTCCAAAATGACCAAAGCGAGATTACATATGACACATGACATCTAGGAGTTCCATCAGGTGTGTCCAAATTGATTTCCGAGCATATGGTACGTTCCATGCAAACCATGCACCTATTTTGCATCAAGATTAGCATTATCTCCGAACAGACCGAACCCAAGCTTCTAGTTGAACCTCTTCACCTAGGAGTACCAACAGGTGCGTCCAAAATGGTTTCTTAGGCTATGGTGCATTAGGCACAAAATGCGCACCTATCTCGCACCAAAACTAACACTGTCTCGTAACGGACCGAAGTGAGATTCCATATCACACACGTCATCTTGGAGTTCCATCAGGTGCATCCAAATTGATTTTCGAGCATATGGTACGTTCCATGCAAACTGTGCACCTATCTTGCATCAAGATTAGCACTATCTCCAAACAGATCGTACCGATCTTCCACTTGAGCCTCATCACATAGGAGTACCAACAAGTGCGTTCAAAATGGTTGTTTAGACTATGGTGCATTAGGCGCAAAGTGTGCACTTATCTTACACCAGAACTAACACTGTCTCCAAATGGATCAAACCGAGATTCCATACGCGTCATCTAGGAGTTCCATCGTGTGCGTCTAAATTGATTTTTGAGCATATGGTACGTTCCATGTAAACCGTGCACCTATCTTGCATCAAGATTAGTAGTATCTCCAAACAGACCAAACCAAGCTTCCACTTGGTCCTCTTCACCTAGGAGTACATACAGGTGTGTCCAAAATGGTTTCTTAGGCTACGGTGCATTAGGCGCAAACTATGCACCTATCTTGGACAGAAACTAACACTGACTCCAAGCAGATCGAAGCGAGATTCCATATGACACACGTCATCTAGTAGTTCTATTGGGTGCGTCCAAGTTGATTTATGAGCATATGGCACGTTCCATGCAAACTGTGCAAGTATCTTGCATCAAGATTTGCATTATCTCCAAACAGACCGGACCGAGCTTCCACTTGAGCGTCTTCACCTAGGAGTAGCAACAGGTGCATCCAAAATGGTTTCTTAGATTATGGTGCATTAGACGCAAACGGTGCACCTATCTTGCACTAAAACTAACAGTCTCCAAACAGACCAAAGCGAGATTTCATATGACACACATCATCTAGGAGTTCCATCGGGTGTGTCCAAATTGATTTCTGAGCATATAGTACGTTTCATGCAAACCGTGCACCTATCTTGCATCAAGATTAGCACTATCTCCAAACAAACTGAACCGAGCATCCACTTGAGACTCTTCAGCTAGGAGAACAATCGGGTGCATCCAAAATGGTTTGTTAGAGTGGTGCATTAGGCACAAACCATGCACCTATCTTGCACTAAAACTAACACTATCTCCAAACAAAAAAAGTGAGATATCAGATGACACACAGCACCTAGGAGTTCTATAGGGTGCGTCCAAATTGATTTTCAAGCATATGGTATGTTCCATGCAAACTGTGCACCTATCTTACATGAAGATTAGCACTATGTCCAAACAAATCGTACCGAGCTTTCACTTGAGCCTCTTCATCCAGGAGTACCATCGGGTACTTCCATAATGGTTTTTGAGCCTATGGTACATTAGGCGCAAACCGTACACTTATCTTGCACCGAAACTAACACTATCTCCAAATGGACCGAAGTGAGATCCCATATGACACACGTCATCTAGGAGTTCTATCGGGTGCGTCCAAATTGATTTTTGAGCATATGGTATGTCCATGCAAACTGTGCACCTATCTTGCGTCAAGATTAGCACTATCTCCAAATAGACCAAACCGAGCTTCCACTTGTCTCCAAAATGGTTTGTTAGAGTATGGTGCATTAGGCACAAACCGTGCACCTATCTTGAAACAAAACTAACACTATCTCCAAACAGACCAAGACGAGATTACATATGACACATGACATCTAGGAGTTCCATCGGGTGCGTCCAAATTGATTTCCAAGCATATGTATGGTACATTCCATGCAAACCATGCACCTATCTTGCATCAAGATTAGCAGTATCTCCAAACAGACCGAACCTAAGCTTCCACTTGAGCCTCATCACCTAGGAGTACCAACAGGTGCGTCCAAAATGGTTTCTTAGACTATGGTGCATTAAGCGCAAACTGTGCACCTATCTTGCACCAGAACTAACACTATGTCCAAACGGATCAAAGCGAGATTCCATATGACACACATCATCTAAGAGTTCCATCGGGTGCCTCCAAATGGATTTCTGAGCATATGGTATGTTCCATGCAAACCGCGCACCTATTTTGCATCAAGATTAGCAGTATCTCCAAATAGACCAAACCAAGCTTCCACTTAAGCCTCTTCACCTAGGAGTACATATAAGTGCGTCCAAAATGGTTTCTTATGCTATGGTGCAGTAGGTGCAAACCGTGCAGCTATCTTGCACCAAAAGTAACACTGACTCCAAACGGATCGAAGCGAGATTCCATATGACACACGTCATCTAGGAATTCCATTGGGTGTGTCCAAATTGATTTCTGCGCATGTGGCACATTCCATGCAAACTGTGCAACTATCTTGCATCAAGATTAGCACTATCTCCAAACAGACCAAACCGAGATTCCATTTGAGCCTCTTCACCTAGGAGTACCAACAGGTGCGTCCAAAATGGTTTCTTGGACTATGGTGCATTAGGCGGAAACTTTTTTTGAGAGCCATTAGGCGCAAACTGTGCAACTATCTTGCACCACAAAGCGAGATTTCATATGACACACGTCATCTAGGAGTTCTATCGGGTGCGTCCAAATTGATTTCTAAGCATATGGTACGTTCCATGCAAACCGTGCACCTATGTTGCATCAAGATTAGCACCATCACCAAATAGACCGAACCAAGCTTCCACTTGAGCCTCTTCACCTCGGACCAACATGTGCGTCCAAAATGGTTTCCTAGACTATGGTGCATTAGATGCAAACTGTGCACCTATCTTGCACCGAAACTAACACTATCCCCAAACGGACCAAACCCAGATTCCATATGACACACGTCATCTAGGAGTTCCATCGGGTGCGTCCAAATTGATTTCTGAGCATATGGTACGTTCTATGCAAACCATGCACGTATCTTGCATCAAGATTAGCAGTATCTCCAAGCAGACCGAACCCAGCTTGCACTTGAGCCTCTTCATCTAGGAGTACCAACAGGTGCGCCCAAAATGGTTTCTTAGGCTATGGTGCATTAGGCACAAACTATGCACCTATCTTGCACCAAAACTAACACTGTTTCCAAATGGACCGAAACGAGATTCTATATGAAACACGTCGTCTAGGAGTTCCATCAGGTGCGTCCAAATTGATTTTCAAGCATATGGTACGTTCCATGTAAACTGTGCACCTATTTTGCATCAAGAGTAGCACTATCTCCAAAAGGACTGAACCGAGCTTTCACTTGAGCCACTTCACCTAGGAGTACAATCGGGTGCGTCCAAAATAGTTTCTTAGCCTGCGGTACATTAGGCGCAAACCGTGCCCCTATCTTGCACCGATACTAACACTTTCTCCAAATGGACCAAAGCAAGATTACATATGACACACGTCATCCAGAAGTTCTATCGGATGCGTCCAAATTGATTTCTGAGCATAAGTTACGTTCCATGCAAACTATGCAACTATCTTGCATCAAGATTAGCACTATCTCCAAATAGACCGAACCGAGCTTCCACTTGAGCCTCTTCAGCGGAGAGTACCGGTTGCGTCCAAAATGGTTTCTTAGAGTATGGTGTATTAGGCATAAACCGTGCACCAATCTTGCACCAAAACTAACACTTTCTCCAAATGGACCAAAGTGAGATATTAGATGACACACATCATCTAGGAGTTATATCGGGTGTGTCCAAATTCATTTTCAAGCATATGTTTTGTTTCATGCACACCGAGCACCTATCTTGCACCGAAAGTAACACTATCTCCATGTGGACCGAAGTGAGATTCCATATGACACACATCATCTAAGAGTTCTATCGGGTGCATCCAAACTAATTTCTAAGCATATGGTACATTCCATTCAAACTGTGCACCTATCTTACATTAAGATTAGCACTATCTCCAAACAGACCAAACCAAGCATTCATTTAAGCCCCTTTACCTAGGAGTACAATCGGGTGTGTCCAAAATTGTTTCTTAGCCTATGGTGTATTAGGCACAAACTGTGCACCTATCTTGCACCGAAACTAACAATGTCTCCAAACAGACCGAAGCGAGAGTCCATATGACACGTCATCTAAGAGTTCCATCGGGTGCGTCCAAATTGATTTCCGGGAATATGGTATGTCCCGTGCAAACTATGCACCTATCTTGCATTAAGATTAGCACAATCTCGAAATAGACTAAACCGAGCTTCCACTTTAGTCTCTTCACCTAGAAGTACCAATAGGTTCGTCCAAAATGGTTCCTTAGACTTTGGTGCAATAAGAGCAAACTGTGCACCTATCTTGCAGCGAAACTAACGCTAACTCCAAACGGAACAAAGTTAGATTCTATATGACACACGTCATCTAGGAGTTCCATCGGGTGCGTCCAAATTAATTTCTGAGCATATGGTACGTTCCATGCAAACCGTGCACCTATCTTGCATCAAAATTAGCACCATCACCAAATAGACCGAACCGAGCTTCCACTTAAGCCTCTTCTCCTCGGACCAACAGGTGCGTCCAAAATGGTTTCTTAGACTATGGTGCATTAGACGCAAACTGTGCACCTATATTGCACCGAAACTAACACTATTTCCAAACGGACCAAACTGAGATTCCATATGACACACGTCATCTAGGTGTTCCATCGTGTGCGTCCAAATTGATTTCTGAGCATATGGTACGTTCTATGCAAACCATGCACCTATCTTGCATCAAGATTAGCAGTATGTCCAATCAGACGGAACCCAGCTTGCACTTGAGCCTCTTCATCTAGGAGTACCAACAGGTGCGCCTAAAATGGTTTCTTAGGCTATGGTGCATTAGGCACAAACTATGCACCTATCTTGCACCAAAACTAACACTGTCTTCAAATGGACCGAAACGAGATTCTATATGAAACACGTCATCTAGGAGTTCCATCAGCTGCGTCCAAATTGATTTTCAAGCATATGGTACGTTCCATGTAAACCGTGCACCTATTTTGCATCAAGAGTAGCACTATCTCCAAATGGACTGAACCGAGCTTTCACTTGAGCCACTTCACCTAGGAGTACCATCGGGTGCGTCCAAAATAGTTTCTTAGCCTGCGGTACATTAGGCGCAAACCGTGCACCTATCTTGCACCGATACTAACACTTTCTCCAAATGGACCAAAGCAAGATTACATATGACACACGTCATCCAGAAGTTCTATCGGATGCGTCCAAATTGATTTTTGAGCATAAGGTACGTTCCATGCAAACTATGCAACTATCTTGCATCAATATTAGCACTATCTCCAAATAGACCGAACTGAGCTTCCACTTGAGCCTCTTCAGCGGAGAGTACCGGTTGCATCCAAAATGGTTTCTTAGAGTATGCTGTATTAGGCACAAACCGTGCACCAATCATGCACCAAAACTAACACTTTCTCCAAATGGACCGAAGTGAGATATCAGATGACACACATCATTTAGGAGTTATATCGGGTGTGTCCAAATTGATTTTCAAGCATATGTTTTGTTTCATGCACACCGAGCACCTATCTTGCACCGAAAGTAACATTATCTCCATGTGGACCGAAGTGAGATTCCATATGACACACGTCATCTAAGAGTTCTATCGGGAGCATCCAAACTGATTTCTAAGCATATGGTACATTCCATGCAAACTGTGCACCAATCTTACATCAAGATTAGCACTATCTCCAAACAGACCAAACCGAGCATTCATTTAAGCCCCTTTACCTAGGAGTACAATCGTGTGTGTCCAAAATTGTTTCTTAGCCTATGGTGTATTAGGCACAAACTGTGCACCTATCTTGCACCGAAACTAACACTGTCTCCAAACAGACCGAAGCGAGAGTCCATATGACACGTTGATGCGAACCCGCTAGGGTTTTTGGCCTGATCTTTTGATGAGAGGCGCTGGATAACTCGATTAGTGGATGGAGATGACGTTCACGGCCCGACTACAGCCCTCAAGACCGCGCCTTAGCAACCGATACACCACGTCCAACAGCCGTCACGATCTTGTGGAGCGCAACAACCAGCCCCTAGGGCTCCCGTCCTGCAAGCAATCGAAGAACTAGCAAGAACGAGGAAACAAGCACTGAATTTGCAAGATGAATTGAAAGTTTTAAACTGAATCTTAATCAACAATGGGGTTCCGAAGACAAGGAGACGGGCGGCTGATCCTGCACGCGCGCCTACAAGCAAGTAGCGAAGGCTAAACTTGATCTAAACAAAACCCAGTTGTTCATGGCGGCTCTAGATGTAAATAAATAGAGGGGAGGATGACCAAAGGGGTGCTAGAGTCGTCCTCCAACCCTAGGACGCGTCCCTAATGGACTCAACTTGGTACATGGGCCATTGGTCCAAAATATGGTGACGCAGCACCAAAACAGAAAAAGGTGTCGGCACGAAAACAAGGACTGCGCCCGACTCATAAGCTGCATAGATATGTGGTTGGACCCATTGGAAAGTAGACTGCATGAGCTTTCCAACAAGTATAGGAACGTCCCAGTTAGAGTCCATATGACGCCGTGGTGATCCATACAAGTTAGAGTTATTTTCCAGTCCGAATCCAACTCCCAAAACGTGTTGGGTTTGGACTCTTTGTTTCCTTGCTTTAGAAACGACGTGGTAACTTGATAGAGGATGTTGTGGAGGCTTGGACCTGATCTCCAATCACCTTTGTTAAGTTATCACTCTTCCCATATGCAATCAGCCCTTGAAGTTGGTGTTGCCTCAAATTCTGAATGCAGTTGAACCTTCCCTTGCTGATCTTGTCCATTATTCCTGAGCAACACGAAAGTGCACGTGTCTCCATTGTCTAAATATGATTGACAAGAGTTTAAAGCTGAACTTACTTGAAGGTTGAGTTGACGGGCACGAGCACGAGTAAGAGGACCAGCTATAGGTTGTGTCGGAGAGGATGTAGGATATGTATCGCTGGTGGATGTAGGATATGTATCGCTGGTGTTGATGTCCTCATCACACGTCATCTAAGAGTTCCATCGGGTGCATCCAAATTGATTTCTAGGAATATGGTATGTCCCGGGTAAACTATGCACCTATCTTGCATTAAGATTAGCACAATCTCGAAATAGACTAAACCGAGCTTCCACTTTAGTCTCTTCACCTAGAAGTACCAAAAGGTGCGTCCAAAATGGTTTCTTAGACTTTGGTGCATTAAGAGCAAACTGTGCACCTATCTTGCAGCGAAACTAACACTAACTCCAAACGGACCAAAGTGAGATTCCATATGACACACGTCATCTAGGAGTTCCATCGGGTGCGTCCAAATTGAGTTCTGAGCATATGGTACGTTCCATACAAACCGTGCACCTATCTTGCATCAAGATTAGCACCACCACCAAATAGACCGAACCGAGCTTCCACTTAAGCCTCTTCACCTCGGACCAACAGGTGCGTCCAAAATGGTTTCTTAGACTATGGTGCATTAGACGCAAACTGTGCACCTATATTGCACCGAAACTAACACTAATTCTAAACGGACCAAACTGAGATTCCATATGACACACGTCATCTAGGTGTTACATCGTGTGCGTCCAAATTGATTTCTGAGCATATGGTACGTTCTATGCAAACCATGCCCCTATCTTGCATCAAGATTAGCAGTATCTCCAAGCAAACCGAACCCAGCTTGTACTTGAGCCTCTTCATCTAGGAGTACCAACAGGTGCGCCCAAAATGGTTTCTTAGGCTATGGTGCATTAGGCACAAACTATGCATCTATCTTGCACCAAAACTAACACTGTCTCCAAATGGACCGAAACGAGATTCTATATGAAACACGTCATCTAGGAGTTCCATCAGGTGCGTCCAAATTGATTTTCAAGCATATGGTATGTTCCATGTAAACTGTGCACCTATTTTGCATCAAGTGTAGCACTATCTCCAAATGGACTGAACCGAGCTTTCACTTGAGCCACTTCACCTAGGAGTACCATCGGGTGCGTCTAAAATAGTTTCTTATCCTGCGGTACATTAGGCGCAAACCGTGCACCTATCTTGCACCGATACTAACACTTTCTCCAAATGGACCAAAGCAAGATTACATATGACACACGTCATCTAGAAGTTCTATCGGATGCGTCCAAATTGATTTCTGAGCATAAGGTACGTTCCATGCAAACTATGCAACTATCTTGCATCAAGATTAGCACTATCTCCAAATAGACCGAACCGAGCTTCCACTTGAGCCTCTTCAGCGGAGAGTACCGGTTGCGTCCAAAATGGTTTCTTAGAGTATGGTGTATTAGGCATAAACCGTGCACCAATCTTGCACCAAAACTAACACTTTCTCCAAATGGACCAAAGTGAGATATCAGATGACACACATCATCTAGGAGTTATATCGGGTGTGTCCAAATTCATTTTCAAGCATATGTTTTGTTTCATGCACACCGAGCACCTATCTTGCACCGAAAGTAACACTATCTCCATGTGGACCGAAGTGAGGTTCCATATGACACACATCATCTAAGAGTTCTATCGGGTGCATCCAAACTAATTTCTAAGCATATGGTACATTCCATGCAAACTGTGCACCTATCTTACATCAAGATTAGCACTATCTCCAAACAGACCAAACCGAGCATTCATTTAAGCCCCTTTACCTAGGAGTACAATCGGGTGTGTCCAAAATTGTTTCTTAGCCTATGGTGTATTAGGCACAAACTGTGCACCTATCTTGCACCGAAACTAACACTATCTCCAAACAGACCGAAGCGAGAGTCCATATGACACGTCATCTAAGAGTTCCATCGGATGCGTCCAAATTGATTTCTAGGAATATGGTATGTCCCGTGCAAACTATGCACCTATCTTGCATTAAGATTAGCACAATCTCGAAATAGACTAAACCGAGCTTTCACTTTAGCCTCTTCACCTAGAAGTACCAATAGGTGCGTCCAAAATGGTTTTTTAGACTTTGGTGCATTAAGAGCAAACTGTGCACCTATCTTGCAGCGAAACTAACACTAACTCCAAACGGACCAAAGTGAGATTCCATATGACACACGTCATCTAGGAGTTCCATCGGGTGCGTCCAAATTAATTTCTGAGCATATGATACGTTCCATGCAAACCGTGCACCTATCTTGCATCAAGATTAGCACCATCACCAAATAGACCGAACTGAGCTTCCACTTAAGCCTCTTCACCTCGGACCAACAGGTGCGTCCAAAATAGTTTCTTAGACTATGGTGCATTAGGCGCAAACTGTGCACCTATATTGCACCGAAACTAACACAGTCTTCAAACGGACCAAAGCGAGATTCCATATGACACACGTCATCTACGAGTTCCATCAGGTGCGTCCAAATTGATTTCTGAGCATATGGTATGTCCCGTGCAAACTGTGCACCTATCTTGCATCAAGATTAGCACAATCTCCAAATAGACTAAACCGAGCTTCCACTTTAGCCTCTTCACCTAGAAGTACCAATAGATGCGTCCAAAATGGTTTCTTAGACTTTGGTGCACTAAGCGCAAACTGTGTACCTATGTTGCAGTGAAACTAACACTGTCTCCAAACGAACCGAAGTGAGATACCATATGACCCACATCATCTAAGACTTCCATCGGGTGCGTCCAAATTGATTTCCGAGCATATGGTACGTTCTATGCAAACCATGCACCTATCTTGCGTCAAAATTAGCACTATCTCCAAACTGACCGGACCAAGCTTCCACTTGAGCCTCTTCACCTTTGAGTACCAACAGATTTTCCAAAATGGTTTCTTTATACTATGGTTCATTAGGCGCAAACTATGAACCTATCTTGCACCAAAACTAACACTGTCTTCAAACGGACCAAAGCGAGATTCCATATGACACACGTCATCTACGAGTTCCATCAGGTGCGTCCAAATTGATTTCTGAGCATATGGTACTTTCCATGCAAACTGTACACCTATCTTGCAACAAGATTAGCACTATCTCCAAATAGACCGAACCGAGCTTTCACTTGAGCCTCTTCACCTAGGAGTACCATCGGGTGTGTCCAAAATGGTTTTTTAGCCTATGGTGCATTAGGCGCAAACCGTGCACCTATCTTGCACTGAAACTAACACTCTCCAAACAGACCGAACCAGATTCCATATGATACACGTCATCTAGGAGTTCCAATGGGTACGTCCAAATTGATTTCTGAGCATATGGTACGTTTCATGCAAATTGTGCACCTATCTTCCATTAAGATCAGCACTGTCTCGAAACAGACCAAACCGAGCTCCCTTGAGCCTCTTCACCTAGGTGGACCAATAGGTGCGTTCAAAATGGTTTCTTAGACTATGGTGCATTAGGTGCAAACTGTGCACCTATCTTGCACTAAAACTAATATTGTCTCCAAACGGACTGAAGCAAGATTCCATATGACACACATCATCTAGGAGTTCCATTGGGTTTGTCCAAATTCATTTCCGAGCATATGGTACGTTCCATGCAAACCATGCACCTATCTTGTATCAAGATTAGCACTATCTCCAAACAGACCGGACCGAGCTTCCACTTGAGCCTCTTCACATTTGAGTACCAATAGATTTTCCAAAATGGTTTCTTAGACTATGGTGCATTAGACGCACGTCATCTAGGAGTTTCATTGGGCGTGTCCAAATTGATTTCTGAGCATATGATATGTTCCACACAAATAGTGCACCTATCTTGCATCAAGATTAGCAATATCTCTGAATAGACCAAACCGAGCTTCCACTTGAGCCTCTTCACCTAGGAGTACCATCGGGTGCTTCTAAAATGGTTTCTTAGCCTATGGTCCATTTGGCACAAACCGTGCATATATCTTACACCGAAACTAACACTATCTCCAAACAGACCGAAGCGAGATTTCATATGACACACGTCATCTAGGAGTTTCATCAGGTGCGTCCATATTGATTTCCAAGCATATGGTATGTTCCATGCAAAGCATGCACCTATCTTGCATCAAGGCTAGCACTATCTCCAAATAGACCAAATCGAGATTCCACTTGAGCCTCTTCACCCAGGAGTGCCAACAGGAGTGTCCAAAATGCTTTCTTAGACTATGGTGCATTAGGTATAAACTCTGCACCTATCTTGCACTGAAACTAATATTGTCTACAAACGGACCGAAGCGAGATTCCATATGACAAACTTCATCTATGAGTTCCATCGGGTGCATCCAATTTTATTTCCAAGCATCTGGGACATTCCATGCAAACCGTGCACCTATCTTGCATCAAAATTAGCACTATCGCCAAACAGACCGAACCGAGCTTCCACTTGAGCCTCTTCACCTAGCAGTACCAATAGGTGCGTCCAAAATGGTTTCTTAGCCTATGGTGCATTAGGCACAAACCGTGCAATATCTTGCACCAAAACTAACACTGTCTCCAAATAGACCAAAACGAGATTCTATATGACACATGTCATCTAGGAGTTCGATCAGGTGCGTCCAAATTGATTTCTGAGCATATGGTACGCTCCATGCAAACCGTGCAACTATCTTGCATCAAGATTAGCACTATCTCCAAATAGACCGAACCGACCTTCCACTTGAGCCTCTTCAGCTAGGAGTACCATCGGGTGCATCAAAAATGTTTTCTTAGAGTATGGTGCATTAGGCACAAACCGTGCACCTATCTTGCACCAAAACTAACACTATCTCCAAATAGATTTTAGTGAGCTTTCACTTGAGCCTCTTCACATAGAAGTATCATTGGGTGCTTCCACAACGGTTTCTGAGCCTATGGTGCATTAGACACAAACTGTGCACCTATCTTGCACCAAAACTAACACTATCTCCAAATGGACCAAAGTGAGATTCCATATGAGACACGTCATCTTGGAGTTCTATCGGGTGCATCCAAATTGATTTCTGAGCATATGGTACATTCCATGCAAACCGTGCACCTATCTTGCATCAAGATTAGCACTATCTCCAAACAGACCAAACTGAGCTTTCACTTGAGCCCCTTCACCTAGGAGTACCATGGGGTGCCTCCAAAATCATTTCTTAGAGTATGGTGCATTAGTCACAAACCTTGCAATATCTTCTTATTGTATGGTGCATTAGGCACAAACCGTGCACCTACCTTGCACTGAAACTAACACTATCTGCAAATAGACCAAAGCGAGATATCACATGACACACATCATCTAGGAGTGCTTTCGGGCGTCCAAATTGATTTTCAAGCATATGGTACATTCCGTACAAACCGTGCGCCTATCTTACATGAAGATTAGCACTATCTCCAAACAGATCGTAGCAAGCTTTCACTTGAGCCTCTTCACCTAGGAGTACCATCGGGTGCTTCCATAATGGTTTCTTAGCCTATGGTGCATTAGGCGCAAACCATGCACCAATCTTCCACCAAAATGAACACTATCTCCAAACGGACCAAAGTGAGATTCCATATGACACACGTCATCTAGGAGTTCATCGGGTGCGTCCAAATGCTTGGAAATCAATCTGGATGCACATGATGGAACTCCTAGATGACGTGTCATACAAAATCATGCTTCGGTCTATTTGGAGACAGTGTTAGTTTCACTGCAAGATAGGTGCAAGGTATGCACATAATGCAGCATAGGCTAAGAAACCATTTTGGACGCACCCGATGGTACTCCTAGGTAAAAGGCTCAAGTTAAAGCTCGGTTTGGTCTTTTTGGAGATAGTGCTAATCTTGATGCAAGATAGATGCACAGTCTGCATGGAACGTTCCATATGTTAAGAAATCAATTTGGATGCACCCAATGAAACTCCTAGATGACGTGTGTCATATGGAATCTCGCTTCAGTCTGTTTGGAGACAGCGTTAGTTTCGGTGCAAGATAGGTGCATAGTTTGTGCCTAATGCACCATACGCGCCTATTTGTACTCCTAGATGAAGAGGCTCAAGTGGAAGCGCGGTTCGGTCTATTTGGAGATAGTGCTAATCTTGATGCAAGATAGGTGCACGTTTGCATGGAACATACCATATGCTTGGAAATCAATTTGGATGCACCCGATGGAACTCCTTGATGACGTGTGTCATATGGAATCTCATTTGGTCTGTTTAGAAACAGTATTAGTTTCGGTGCAAGATATGTGCATGGTTTGCGCCTAATGCACCATACTCTAAGAAACCATTTTGGAAGCACCTGTTGGTACTTCGGTGAAGAGGCTCAAGTGGCAGCTCGGTTTGATCTGTTTGGAGATAGTGCTAATCTTGATGCAATATAGGTGCATGATTTGCAAGGAACATACCATATGCTTAGAAATCAATTTGGACGCACCCAATGGAACTCCTAGATGACGTGTGTCATATGGAATCTTGCTTCGGTCCGTTTGTAGACATTGTAAGTTTTATTGCAAGATAGGTGCACAGTTTGCGCCTAATGCACCATAGTCTAAAAAACCATTTTGGACGCACATGTTGGTACTCTTGGGTGAAGAGGCTCAAGTGGAAGCTTGGTTCGATCAGTTTGGAGATAGTGCTAATCCTTATGCAAGGTCAAACCATGGTTTGCATGGAACATACCATATCCTGGGAAATCAATTTGGATGCACCCGATGGAAATCCTTGATGACGTGTGTCATATGGAATCTCGCTTCGGTCCATTTGGAGACATTGTTAGTTTCGGTGCAGGATAGGTGCAAGGTTTGCATATAATGCAGTATAGGCTAAGAAACCATTTTGGACGCACCCAATGGTACTCCTTGGTAAAAGGCTCAAGTGAAAGCTCAGTTTGGTCTATTTGGAGATAGTGCTAATCTTGATGCAAGATAGATGCACGGTCTGCATGGAACGTACCATATGCTTAGAAATTAATTTGGACACACCCGATAGAACTCCTTGATGACGTGTGTCATATGGAATCTCGCTTTGGTGTGCTTAGAGACAGTATTAGTTTCGGTACAAGATATGTGCACGGTTTGCGCCTAATGCACCAAAGTCTAAGAAACCATTTTGGAAGCACCTGTTGGTACTCCTAGGTGAAGAGGCTCAAGTGGAGGATCGGTTCGGTCTGTTTAGAGATAGTGCTAATTTTGATGCAAGATAGGTGCACGATTTGCATGGAACATACCATATGCTCAGAAATCAATTTGGACGCACCAGATGGAACTCCTAGATGACATGTGTCATATGGAATCTCACTTCGGTCCGTTTAGAGACAGTGTTATTTTCAGTGCAAGATAGGTGCATAGTTTGCACCTACCATAGGATAAGAAACCATTTTGGACACACCCGATGGTAATCCTAGGTCAAGGGGCTCAAGTGAATGCTCGATTTCGTCTCTTTGGAACATACGATATGCTCAGAAACCAATTAGGACGCACCTGATATAACTCCTTGATGATTTGTGTCATATGGAATCTTGCTTCGGTTAGTTTAGAGACAGTGTTAGTTTTGGTAGAAGATATGTGCACAGTTTACGCCTAATGCACCATAGGCAAAGAAACCATTTTAGACGCACCCGATGGTACTCATAGTTGAAGAGGCTCAAGTGGAGGCTCGATTTGGTCTGTTCGGATATAGTGCAAATCTTGATGCAAGATAGTTGCACAGTTTGCATGCAGCATATCATATGTTAAGAAATCAATTTGGACGCACCCGATGGTACTCCTTGGTAAAAGGCTCAAGTGAAAGCTCAGTTTGGTCTATTTGGAGATAGTGCTAATCTTGATGCAAGATAGATACACGGTCTGCATGGAACGTACCATATGCTTAGAAATTAATTTGGACACACCCAATAGAACTCCTTGATGACGTGTGTCATATGGAATCTCGCTTTGGTGTGCTTAGAGACAGTATTAGTTTCGGTACAAGATATGTGCACGGTTTGTGCCTAATGCACCAAAGTCTAAGAAACCATTTTGGAAGCACCTGTTGGTACTCCTAGGTGAAGAGGCTCAAGTGGAGGATCGGTTCGGTCTGTTATAGTGCTAAGCTTGATGCAAGATAGGTGCACGATTTGCATGGAACATACCATATGCTCAGAAATCAATTTGGACGCACCAGATGGAACTCCTAGATGACATGTGCCATATGGAATCTCACTTTGGTCCGTTTAGAGACAGTGTTATTTTCAGTGCAAGATAGGTGCACGGTTTGCACCTAATGCACCATAGAATAAGAAACCGTTTTGTTCGCACCTGATGGTACTCCTAGGTCAAGGGGCTCAAGTGAAAGTTCGGTTTGGTTTGTTTGGAGATAGTGCTAATCTTGATGCAAGATAGATGCACGGTTTCCATGGAACATACAATATGCTCAGAAATCAATTAGGACGCACCTAATATAACTCCTTGATGATGTGTGTCATATGGAATCTAGCTTCGGTTTGTTTAGAGATAGTGTTAGTTTTGGTAGAAGATATGTGCACGGTTTACGCCTAATGCACCATAGGCTAAGAAACCATTTTAGACGCACCCGATGGTACTCGTAGTTGAAGAGGCTCAAGTGGAGGCTCGATTTGGTCTGTTCGGATATAGTGCTAATCTTGATGCAAGATAGTTGCACAGTTTGCATGGAACGTACCATATGTTATGAAATCAATTTGGACGCACCCAATGGTACTCCTTGGTAAAAGGCTCAAGTGAAAGCTCAGTTTGGTCTATTTGGAGCTAGTGCTACTCTTGATGCAAGATAGATGCACGGTCTGCATGGAACGTACCATATGCTTAGAAATTAATTTGGACACACCCGATAGAACTCCTTGATGACGTGTGTCATATGGAATCTCGGTTTGGTGTGCTTAAAGACAGTATTAGTTTCGGTACAAGATATGTGCACGGTTTGCGCCTAATGCACCGAAGTCTAAGAAACCATTTTGGAAGCACCTGTTGGTACTCCTAGGTGAAGAGGCTCAAGTGGAGGCTTCTACTAGTGAGTTTACAGATTTGTTCCATCTTACTATGCGCGTGATATGATAAATAAGTTGCAGCAATTAAGACAAGGTGCTAAAAGTGTAGAAGAATATTATCAGGAATTACAAACGGGTATGTTGCGTTGTAACCTTGAGGAGGATGAGGAACCGGCTATGGCTAGATTTTTGGGTGGGTTAAATCAGGAAATTCAGGACATCCTCGCTTACAAAGAATACAATAATGTAACCCGTTTGTTTCATCTTGCTTGTAAAGCTGAAAGGGAAGTGCAGGGACGACGTGCTAGCGCAAGGAGTAATATTTCTACAGGGAAGGCTAATTCATGGCAGCAACGCATGGCTTCAACTCCATCTACACGTATTTCTACTCCATCATCTAGTGACAAGACTCGAGCTGCCCCCACCAATTCAGTTGCGAAGACGATGCAAAAGCCTGCTGCGAGTACTTCATCCGTGGCATCGACGGGTAGAACAAGCAACATACAATGTCACCGGTGCAAGGGATATGGGCACATGATGCGTGACTGTCCAAACAAGCGAGTTATGATTGTCAGGGATGATGGTGAGTACTCATCTGCTAGTGATTTTGATGAGGATACACTTGCACTGCTTGCGACTGACCATGCAGGTAATGAAGATCAAATAGAAGAACATATTAATGCAGGTGAAGCGGACCACTATGAGAGCTTGATCGTGCAGCGAGTGCTTAGTGCACAAATGGAGATGGCGGAACAAAATCAGCGACACATTTTATTCCAAACAAAGTGTGTCATCAAAGAGTGTTCTTGTCGCATGATCATTGATGGAGGTAGCTGCAACAACTTGGCAAGCAGCGATATGGTGCAGAAGCTTGCCCTCAACACCAAACCACACCCGCATCCCAACTACATCCAATGGCTGAACAACAGTGGTAAGGCAAAGGTAACTAGACTTGTGAGAATTAATTTTTCCATCGGATCCTACAAAGATATTGTTGAATGTGATGTTGTGCCTATGCAAGCTTGTAACATTCTGCTAGGTAGACCTTGGCAATTTGATAGAGATTCTATGCATCATGGTAGATCAAATCAGTATTCTTTTCTATACCATGATCGCAAAATTGTGTTGCATCCTATGTCCCCTGAAACTATTATGCAAACTGATGTTGCTAGGGCTACTAAAGCAAAGAGCGAGAGCAATAAAAATGATAAATCTGTAATTGGTAACAAAGATGAGATAAAACTGGAAGGACGTTGTATGATAGCTACCAAATCAGATAGTAATGAGTTCAATGCATCCACTTCTGTTGCTTATGCTTTGATATGCAAGGATGCTTTGATTTAAATTGAGGATATGCAATGTTCTTTGCCCCCTGCTGTTGCTAACGTTTTGTAGGAGTATTCTGATGTGTTTCCAAGTGAGCTACCAGCGGGGCTGCCTCCACTACGCGGGATTGAGCACCAAATTGATCTTATTCGTGGAGCAGTTTTGCCAAATCATGCACCATACAGGACAAACCTGGAGGAAACAAAGGAAATTCAGTGACAAGTGCAAGAACTACTAGACAAAGGTTATGTCCGAGAATCTCTTAGTCCTTGTGCTGTTCTAGTAATTTTAGTGCCTAAGAAAGATGGAACATAGCGTATGTGTGTTGATTGTAGAGCTATTAATAATATCACCATTCGATATCGACACCCTATTCCACGATTAGATGATATGCTAGATGAGCTGAGTGGTGCTGTTGTGTTTTCAAAAGTTGATTTACGTAGTGGGTACCACCAGATTCGTATGAAAATGGGAGATGAATGGAAAACTGTTTTCAAAACTAAGTTCGGTTTGTATGAGTGGTTAGTCATGCCTTTTGGGTTAACTAATGCACCTAGTACTTTCATGAGATTAATGAACGAGGTTTTGTGTGCTTTCATTGGGAAATTTGTTGTCGTATATTTTGATGACATATTGATTTACAGCAAATCATTGGATGAACATCTTGATCATTTACGTGCTGTTTTTAATGCACTACGTGAGGCACGTTTATTTGGTAACCTTGAGAAGTGCACCTTTTGCACCGATTGAGTGTCTTTTCTTGGTTATGTTGTGACTCCACAGGGAATTGAGGTTGATCAAGCCAAGGTGGAAGCTATACAGGGATGGCCTGTCCCAAATACTATCACCCAGGTGCGGAGTTTCCTAGGACTTGCTGGATTCTATCGCCGTTTTGTGAAGGATTTCAGCACCATTGCTGCACCAT